>NW_010103815.1:0-37423 GCF_000699245.1 Pterocles gutturalis | reverse complement strand
CAGGAATTAGAAAAATGGATTCAGCAAACAAGCGTAGGACTGGGTCCTGGAGTGAACAACCACATTTAGGTGTACGCTGTGGAAGTTGCTGAAGTTACTCGCAATTGCATGTACAATTTGGGTAACTGCACATGCAAATAGCCTTTCATGCAGGAACTTTCATGTTAATTAGGCAAGCAACTACAGAAACATTTGCATGCACAGAGTAAATGCTTAAAATATCTGAAAAAAATCAGCACACAGTTTCAATTCCTTTCTATATTAAGATACAGATCAGAAATCTGGGCAGTGTTGATATTGGACTGTCACTGACTTTAATAAGCCAAACATCTGGAGATTTCTGAACCTCCATTTTATAACCCCCATTTATAAATTAAGTTACTAATATGACACAGTTTTCAGATGTGTATATTTTTCTTGGAAAAGATGTGCTATATTTCAGACTTAAAAGCTATATCATTGCTTTGAAATCTCATCAATTTTAACTAATAGATTCCAAGCTGTTTCAAGTGTAACGCTTGTCTGTGACAACCACTTCCTTTTGTGTATTTAGAGTCTGTGTTTTAGTAAATTTATTTTTTAGACAGTGGGTAGAAGGTGAAAACAGGGAAGAAATGACCCCATAAATGAATAAATGAATAATAGTGAAACTGTATATATGCAAAGTACTGTCAAGCATACATATTTAAATTGGAAGGGATGTTAACTGAAAATGAAGACTCTTCAAGAGCCACTGGTAGCCATAGCAACCATAGCTTTTTCAGAAATTAACATGATTTAAATATCATCAGTGCCCGCTTAGTTTGTGATTGTAATTATTTAGCAATCTGCTGAATCATTTTCATTGTATTCTGCACATTCTACTAACACAGTAATCTTCTTAACCAGCACTTTGGTTGGTGAGATTGGGATCTTGATAACTAGTAGAAGGTACTGGTTGTACTGCTGCCCTCTTTTTTCATTGAACTAAGACATCTGCAGCACCAGCTTCCAAATCAGGCCATAATATTGGACCTTAACATAAAACCTTGGACAATAAATACAGCCTTAATCTGCTGCGTTAAACCTTTTTAGTGCTGAATCAGCTTGCACATATAAGGGAGGCATAGCTGCTCCAATTAGATCATTACAAATTAAAGTACGTGGCAGTACAGCCCACTGAGCTCAGAAAGCTGGATAACCCAGCTGAGCAGCTCCGTAACTAGTGGCTGCCCCGTGCCAAAGTCCTTACTACCATTTCTAAACTTGTTAGCTCATAAAAACAGCAAAACTGGCTTTCAGCTGTAATTACTGCAGTGATGAATGCATAGGAATGTACCCAAAGAACCAACAACTTACCATTACTATTTCATTTTCCAGAGATAGGTTTAGAACAATGATCAATGTCCTGGGAGATGCCCTGGCTGCTGGGATCATGGCCCACATCTGCCGGAAGGAGTTTATCAAGGACGGTGACGAGGTAACAACGCCATGAGCCAGGGTGGGCCAGCATGTGCCATACTGCGGCAAAGAACCTGCAAACTCTCAGCCTCCCACATTTGTTTCATCTAGTTTAGAAAAGGTGTTTCAGAGAGAGGACAGAATTGGGCAATGTGCTGCTTAGCCAGGTGCGGTGGAGGGGTCCTTTTCCATGAGTCATGCAAAAAGCCACCCAAGTTCAAAGCTTGCCAGGCAGCTGTCTGGCACACCAGGGCTGGGAGCAGGAGAAGTAGCTGCACTGTCCTCCAAATGCAGGAGATGCTGGAACTGCGAGTCCCACACTCAGTACGCAAGTCCTGACTGACCAGTAAGTCATCTTTCTTCTAAAAATGTGACCAGCAACAGAGCAGGGTGACAAATATCCTTGGGTATTTATGTGTATCTATTACTGTATATATGCATAATTAGTAAGTTCTCACCAAAAGCAACTGCCCTGGGTGTTTCAAGCCTCTGTGTTGGCATAATCTGGAGCCACCACTGCAATAATTTCCTTTCTGGACTAGCACAGGTACATTGCTCTATTCTAGACTTCATTCTCAGGCATCTTCATGCCTCCTACATTTAATACAAGTTGCTCCTTACATCTTTATTTTTCCTTCTCTATATCTTATTCCATACACCTCACATACCTCTTTATTCTGACCCTGCCTTCCTCCACTCCTATACTTTTTTTCCTTCCTCCTTGGCATGCATCATTCAGTCTTTCCTTCTACCAGGAACTCCTTCTCATGCTCTTCCTTCAAATTCTTGACAAAGGAGATTCCTAATTCCACAAGCCCCTCATGCTTGGAGGTGCTAATCTCCAACCATTTCGGCTCATGGCAGACTCTCATTACCTTTCTTCCACAAAGGCAGAATAGTTTCTGCAGAAAAGTTTCTGCATCAGGACTGATTTTGACAAGGCATGTTTCATTTCTGTGCATCATTTGTAGTATTCCACAAAGAACAACAGTATTAATAGCAAAGGGTTATTTCTGTTATTATTTCTCGCATTTTACAGAGAGTCCTTCTGGTAAATCTCATTCTCAGGCCTTCCTGCAACATGCATTTAAAATACCTGCTCTTTCAAGTTTTATGTAGAAAGACAGGCCTTGTCCTCTGAGGTACTTACCACCTGCAAGAATTACTTATGACAGGATTAGGCCTGAATATATGGGCTACACATATAGCGAGCTACCAAAAACCTAACATACAACCCAATGGTAGGATATGTCATCTGTTACAAAGCCAGGAGAGTAATCTGAGTTCCCGCACAACACAGACCTCCTGACATTTCATTGCTTTATTTAGATCTCGGTCAGAACTCAAGAAGAGATGTTTCAAGACCATAAAATCCCTCCTAAGGGATTATTTAGTCATCCATGATGAGTTTTTTCTTTGCATCATGCTCTATAATTGTATTAAAATATACCATTAATCTGTCATACATTTTGGCTGCATAATTTGTGGAGTTAGCAATGTATACCCAAGGGCCAAATTTTCTCAGCTGCAAGCCCGCCTCTTTTCTCTGCCAGTATTTACGTCTTATTTTCCCCATCAGAACTTCTGCTTTGATTTAAAGGACACTACAATATTTAACTTATGAATCAGTCAATAAAATCTTTATTTCTTTTGAAACAGTGCAAAATGAAAAGACAGGTGTTACTATAGTGGGTTAGGAGAAAGGCAGAAGGCAACAACAAATGAGTTACTGCACTCAAGAGCAAGCACTGCCCAAAGCTCAGCATACTGGTCCTTGAGAGTCTGTATCTTTCAAACTTAGCCCTGAAATTCTAGTCTTTATTTACCCTACTTAATTGCTTTACTGATGCAAGCAGTTATTCCTGTGAGTATAAGTTACATTAGAGTTGTGACACAATTTGAATTTTTGCATACTTAGAGACACCTTCACTTTATCCAGATGGTGCAAAGATGCTCTAGTGTATATGAGAAACAGGTCTTGGGAGTCCATGGAGGCCCTAGATAATCCTGGTGAATGTAAAGCAGACCACAGGCTTTCAAAGGAAGAATTCCTTTCCTGTTGTATGCAGCAAACAGTGGCAGTATTCCCACTCTTAATGCTTGCTTTTCACATAGGTGCCATTGATCTGTGAAACTAAGCCTATTAACGTCCATCAGCTTGTGGCTTACCAGAGGAATGGCTGTGTGAAGACCATGACTGAATCTCGTGGACCAGAAACAGTGAAAGGGTTTCAGCACCACATACCCGTACAAGTGGAGCAAGAAGAAAGTCCAGTGGAGAATCACACTAAGAAATCCAACAGTAAAGACCACTGCACTATTGAAATAAATGAACTAGAAACAAATGTGTAACTGCTATGTTCAGGGGTATGTCATACCCCTGTGACCTGATACCCAAGCTCTACCTCACAGCTGGAAGAGGGACTCTTTGCCTTGAACAGGAAAATGTGGAATTATCGCCACCCTGCTTGTACTGGAGCTCGGAGACCAGCTGTGAACATCAGGAAAGGCACGCAGTTGGAAGAGACATGGGCTTCTTTAGGTGGAAAATTTTAATACTGAAAAATTAACTAATGGACAACTACTGTTTTATTCTGCACTCATGTGACTCCAATGTAGTATTAGACACTCCTTTGGCTTCTTTTTATAAAAGCTTTTTTTATTTGACCCTTTTTGATTTTGTAACCAAAGCCTTTTTTTTTTGTGAATCTCAGTAATTATGAACACTGTATTTATGTAGATTTTTTGCTATGTGAAAATGTTTCACCAAAACTACTAAAGATACTTATTTTGTCTAATATTCGCTAAATATAGAGTTTGTGCTTAGTTTTAGAACAGCAGTAAGAAAATCACACTGATTTCCTGATCTCAAGGGGATACATATGTTACTAAATAACACTTCAAGCAGAGGTGAAGCTAAGCAGGCATTTTTACAAGAAAGCACATGAGGGTAATTCTGATGGACAGCCTTCAGAGACAGGCATCCAAGCGTGATACATAACATGAAGAATTCCTAGGTCACTGCAGAGCACAGTTTGCCTTCCAAGTGCCAGATTTATTAACCTTTTTTTTAACCTAACTCTTCGGTAGAGTCAGTACCATGCACATGCAGTGGCAGAGGCGATGTGAGCCCTAATCCATAAGCACTGGTGCTAATGTGTCCTCTCCTGTAAAGTGTAGGCTGTTCTACTGTAAATATGTACAAACCCAAAGCTCAAGCTATCGAACCGTATGCTTCATCCGAAGGGCAGATGAAACACAAACTGGAACCCAATGATGCTGAGTAATATTGGGGTTTTGTGAGGACTTTGCTGTGGAACTGTCCCGCCATTTCTCATAATTCAGTGGTTGATCTACATTGACAGTTACTCCCTTTCTACTCTCTGATGAATCTTTCAGTTACAATAAAATCTGCTAAGTATGTTTCCAATGTTTGTGATAGAGAACATCTTTAATAAACCTGCCATTTCAAAACCAGGCTGTCTGTGCACTTCTACTGTTAGTATCTTATTGCTCTGCCAAAAGGGAGAGTGGAAAGAGGAAACCTTTTGAAAAGTTGGGATTCAACCCAGAGATTACATACTAGTTTATACTAATACACTTGACCTATTATATTTAGCTACTTGTGACATATCAGTTTCAGATAACATGTAAGATAAGTACTCACCAGAAACAGAAGTGCTTCATGCACATAATTAATTGTTTTCCTGGGATGGAAATGTTCACCTCTTCTTCAAGCACTCCTGTTCAGACTGTTTCTTTTGTCATGTACTAATTAGTTGCCCCAGAGGGCTGTAGTATAGGTAGTTTAATCATCAAATGGGAGAGCCAAAACGAACAAACATACATTTTATTTGCCTATAATTCCTCAGAAATTATGTATTAATTTGAAAATACATACAGTAGGTAACTATTTTCCTGATTTGATCCTAGAGTGAAAACAACAGACACAGAACACAAAGAATAGGGAAGAACTGAAGTTATTCAAAACAACTTGCTCCTGAACAAGTCCTGTAACGGACCTGCTTGACAGAGTGCTGTGCCATTAAAATGAGTGATTTGGGAGAGCTGAGGCTAGTCTGTGCCTCTCTGAATGGGCAGAAGCACCAGCTGACAACCACAGCATCTGATCCCTTCATCCCAGCAGCACGGGCAGCTCCAGGAGATCCCCTTCTCCCTTCCCCAGCTGTCCCCTCCTCTTCCCCAACCCGATTATTTATGAGGCCAGATGAAGAATCAGCTGAAAAGTGCTTTTAATTCAAACCAGTTCACGTATGTTTTTAGCGCAGTCCTAACAGACAGTTGTGTCAACACAAGTGACGGGGTCACACAGGGACAAGAATAAGCAGCCAGGGATGAAACAGCCTTAGCGTACATGGAGAGGGCAGGATCTCTGTATGCGGATTTTGTCAGCATCGAGAACATAACATAAAGTTTCAGCTTCACACAGTTACAGCTATGTGAAGTGATAGTAAAATCCTGCCAGTCATCTATCACTTCACAATCACTTTGCATAGTTAGAAATGATGAAGAAAGAGGCCATACGTAGATACAAGATTTGGAATGAGTAGTTCCAAACTAAGTGGTTTTGGATGAGTTTGCCTACACGCTGTGACAAAGTGCCATGGTCTGCCAAGCAGAAAGTGTTGCTAGCCTTACCACCACCTTCTTCTCCAGCCACCTATAACCTTTTGGCTAACTACAAAGTGCAAATCCTTTTGCCTGCTCGCCTGAGACAGCGTACTTAGTCTGACACCCTTCAGCTTAGTCGTGTCTCAAGAGGTCTAAGCCAACTCCAGTGCTAAGAAGCTGCGACTTCTACAAGGAGACCTTCATATGAGATAAAGCATCAAAGACCAGGAAAAGGAGCCAGCTGAGCTGCACAAGTCCTACACAATAAAGGAAACCATAATTTTGCGCTTTACGCTCTGGCAAGTAGGAATGCAGAAGTCTCATGTGTGAAGGTGTATTTTTATGGAATAAACATGCTGTTTTAAAATTAGCCTTCAGCATTCAAAGCCTGTTCATACATAGACTGGCCAGTTTTGCTTTGTGAATTTGAAATGCATTAATATTTTTACATTATATTGTTTGGATCTTTAAAACTTGGGGCTTATACCAATATGTGCCTCCCATTCACCCTAAAAATTACACCAATCATAACTTTGTGAGTTGCTGTCTCCTGTAGCTTGGAGCTACTGTTTGCTGTCTTACATTTTGCTTTTACAAACTCTTTTCAGGTCAAGTTTATTTTTTGTTGATGTTGTCTAGGGCCTTGCACCAAAGCAGCAGCTGCAATGTGAACCAGCTGGGAGGAAGGCAGTGGTCCACTTTCTCCCCTGACCTTTATCATTTGTGGCATCAAATACTGCTAATTAGAGGCCTGCGGCACTTTAGTTCTTTGTTCTGGTAAATACACATTGCTCAGTGCAGCATGATCTTGACTGGAGCATCTGACTAAGAACACAAGACACCACTGTTAACTGTGGAGAGGTAAACACTGAAATTAAAATAATTTTTACAGTAAGTTTTCCTCCATGTTAGCTATTTTCTGTGTCTCATGGTGTTTGCTGTCAAGCAGCTTAACATATGGTACAATTAGGCAGTAGGTTCCATATCACATTTCCATGTATGGGTCTGTTCGCATTTTCCAACTGGAATCACGCATCCTTCCAACAAAAATAATGAAGCTGTTGACTATCAAGTTAGAGTGCAAGCTTTGTGTTGGTAAATATGCTTCTCTTACTTTCAGAGCATAAAAACAAACATGTGACCTTTACAGTCTCAACACTTTTCTATTAAAAAAAAAATCAATCAATCAGCCAATCTATCACTAATTACAACAGTTTGCATGGAATACTTTCAAATATATCTGGAAAGAACATATTTCTTAACTGGCAACATTCAACCATATTTTGAAGTTGCCTCCCCCTGCTAAAAAGAAAGGGAACTCAGCCAATTAAAGTATACTCAAGACACACTAGGGGAGTGTTGAGGAGGGACAGGAGATAACTAAGAAGGGTGGTGCATTGTATACAGCTATGGAAGAAATAATTTGGGAAGTAACCAAAATCAACACATGCTTGTCAGAGACAGTCATTTTATGCTGGTTAATTTGCAACTGCATTGCTCTAGAGATACTATCAAGAGGAAAGAAGCCACTGCAGGTTGTTGTAAAACATCATTAAAGACATCTTAAAACAGGTTCTTGAGGATTTTGCCAATGCAAAGGAAGTTTTAAAGTGTTGAATAGCTGCAATAAATCCTTGTGCAAGAATTATAACTGGGAGAAAGAGACATAACCAGAGCACTTCTACACTTCCCACTAACTCCCAAGATCTTCTGGCTGCCCACCCAAATATAGAAGTTTATGGAACTAATACAGTTACTCATATTCTCAGCTAGTCTTAATTGATGCCACTTAAATGACTTAATTGCAGCTAAGCTTATTTGTGTCACCTGAATATGTATCCTAACATACAAATAAGATTATCTAAGTAATTAGCTAAAACATTAACTTGCAGACTCCCTCCTTGCTATAGTAGCAATTCTAAAGCACTTAGAAAATACAGTAACTCTGTAACATCACTGTTTGATGAGCTCTCTCTTTCGATTCTACCACAAACGTTAATTTTAGTCCCTTTTTAACAACAGTGAACTGATTTGTAATACTTTCAAAGCAGACGGAAAGCTTCATCTTCAAGCCAGATGGATAGGCTTGGAAATGACCTCAGTCCTTTCTGTGCTTTCCATAAAAATGAGGTAACTACTAGCAGAAGGTGGTTGATGTGTGCAAGAAAAATGTGTAACCTGGGAAATGAATTGAATCTGGAAAACTCAGGCTGCCTTTGATCTTGCCCAGTGCTAAGTACTCCTGTGCCTGTGTCTCTACTGAACGACCAGGTATGTTTTCACATCAAGACAGCTATCTTTCGTTACAGTCACAGTGGCAATGAGAAATTGCTGGTTTTCCTCTCCAGGCACTGAGCTGGCTGAGATCACAGCCCTCCAGCTGAGGACTAAGTACAGTGAGGAGAGAAAGAAATGTGGGTTTTTCCACGGGGATGCTACTGCTGCCTATCTTGCAGCGGGGGAGCACATCTTTTTGCAATAATAATGTCTGGAAAATATCTGACTTTGCTGCTTTTGAAAAAGAGGCCACAGAATAGACAAATTAATGCATCCATTCACTAAGGGCCGAGCTGTAAACAAAATTACATGCATTAAATTTTTCACTTTAGCCTATGATTTCACATACAACTAAGGAGCAATATATGCTCAAAATTACATTCCTCGCTAACAGCTTTGGAGTCTGTTGATTGATACTTCTGGAATTTACGAGAGAGTTTGTCCCACAAAACCCCAAATGGATGAGATCAACAGAACAGGAAGGCTGGTCACTACTTGAGTTCATTACTCACTATCTCAGACTTCTCATGTGATCTCATCATGGTCAAGTGACTACAGGAGAGCAGGGTTTGCTTCCCTCCTATAAACACAGAAAAAGTAGTTTTCTAACTCAACAGAGTGTTGCACGGTAAGAATAAACTGCTGAAGACAGAGGCAGTTACATAACACATTATGATTACCTTGGATTAGCCACTTCTATCTCTCTGGAAGCACAGGATCACTACCCACAATAATCACAGGAATTGCCGAGCTCCTGTTTTAAGTGACAAAATCTCAGATTCCATCATTTATAAAGTAGCAGTGGTTCCATCTCCATAGCCTGGAAGATGATATATGGGAATGGATCTGGCACAGCTGAGACTTTTGGCAGGTTTGTGTCACATAATATTTCAGATATTTTACAGGCTGTCAAAGTAAAATCAGAGCAGTCTGTTACTGAGAGAGCGGTATTTTGGTGAAGGAATAAAGAAGGCTTCAGGAAGACAAGATGGGGAGTATTGCTAGGGGAAGAGGTAGAGTGTTTAGTCACTTCTGCAATAGAATTAAACCTCCTTTCCTTCCTGGCTCCAAGATATAAGGGTACCAACAGTAGGGATGGAGCAAGACACCCCTCTCCTCTCAAAGCTTCTGCTTGCAGACAGCCACTAAAGACAAAGCAGACAGGTCTGCAGGTATCCGCAAGCATCTGCGACTCACTGCTCACCCCTTCGCAGCTAATTCTTGGCTACCTGTCACTCAGTGAAAAGTATTTGAACAGACTATGCAGTTAATGGAACAACTCCTTGCCTTCTCCTGTTTTTGATATGATGAAAACTTATTTGTACTCCCACAAAGACTTATGGTGGTAGAGCATACTGTCCTTCCTTCCAAACTAGTATACAGCATTCAGTCTACCACAAGAACAAGAAAATATTGTTGCTGAAGTGTTTTTAATTAAGTCATTACAAAACCCTAGACTTCCCATTCCACTGGGAATTACAGATGTGCTCAGGGTAGTTCACAGTTCTGCTTTTCAGGTTCCATCATAGGAGCTTTTCTTCTCTAAGGTACAGAGTTCTGCATCTGTTGCTTTAAAGGCAGTTGTCCTTCATCACAAAGAGGTATCTGCATTTAATTTAGGAATGAAACATAGGCTTGTACGTGTCTGCACACAATGCTAGCTGAAAGCCAGGATTTGACCCAGCACATGAAACTTACCATAGTTAATTGTTGCTTTTGAACGTTCCTAATAAGGATATAGTTATCTCTAGCTTCATTCCCTCTCCCCCCAAAGAAGGGTATTTTAATAAGATGGAAAAAGCAGGGGAAGCAAAATAAGAAGTGTTTTATGTTCACAGATATCTCACATTACATTTGCTACAAATGGCGCTAGATGGCAAAACCAAAAGAAAAACAAGACTGACCTTGAGATGTTTCATTATTATTTCATTGCTTCTAGTGGTTTTATTGGGTTTTACCACTAGGCTATTAAAAACATGTGGAAATTATACAGAACTAAGTCAAACTGAGTATTTTCAACCCCAATCTTCCATCTTCTTTTCCATTTAAATACTTTAAATAGTTATTTTATATTTCATTATTTTTCTTGAAAACAAACTCAAAGTACAGAGATTTGGGTAGTCTATATTTTATTGATAGTTTAATCAGTAAATGTATGATCTTTCTTTTAGAATAAATCATCCAGTCTTCTGGGTTTTTTTAGTAGAAGAAAGCATTTCTCTGACATGACGTCCTTCCTAACCAAATATCTGGGGAGGGAGGAATCAGGATGGACAGGAGGGTATCAGTCCAGCACTGTGGTTGGACCTAGCTCTAGCAGAAAGTTTGGAAAGGAAGTCTCAAAGATCTCAGATGGAGAGAATTTCCACTGTGACTGCTTATTCTCAGTTGTTGTTTTCTCATTGGTGCTGTGCACAGGACTAATGTACAGCTTCATATCACACTTTTTGCACAAGTAATCTGCAGCTCTCCAGAGTAAATTTCACAAAAGGTATTAGAGATTATCTGCATTCCAGATGTTTTGTTTGTCCCCTTACTTTAAAGTACGTGGGAACAACCTGGAAGACTCACTTTGGTTGTTCCTTCTTGATTTGACAGTGGAGGATTCACTTTGGTTCCTCCTACCTGCTTTACAGAGAGAGTAGGAACAAACAAAGTGAGTCTTCCAGTGCCAAGTCTTTTAAGGTGTGGGTGTTTTATCAGGGTGCCTTATGGCACAGCGACTCTACATCTTCAGCACATCAGTAAAATGCTTTGGGTTTTGTCCCACTGCTGCATTTGAATTAAACAGACTCGAAACAGAGGTCCACCACAAAGCTGAGGAGAGATCTAGAGTGCTAAATAAGTAATCAAAGTTAATTTCAATACTATATAAAAGATATATCCTAAGTAAAGATTTTTAAAGCTAATTTCTTTGATGAGTGTCAACAAACACACAATTACATCCTAAGTAATAAAAGCATGAGACTCATTCATTTCTTGTCTGAAACTGGAGCTTAGAATACTGCAAATCAATCTGAATTTTTATCAGAAGCAACATTCTTGACAGTATCATAATCATATGCTAAAAACAGATTCTGGAACTACCATGGGGAAAACTTGAGACAGCCTGTACAACTGTGCATTAAAACAGCCTCTGCCTGATTCAAAACCATTTAAAGAGGGACTTTATTGATGGACTGTTTAATGTCCTTGGTGCTGAAGAATTTTTGTGGAAACACTTTGTATACTGGATTATTAGAACACATTTATCATCCACTGCCTCCACATATATCTCACAGCTGGCTGGCTTTACAATAGCAGTATGAATCAGAGCTACAGGGCACACCAATATTTTCCTCACTAAAGGAAATGAAATTCTTTAGGGAATTTACTCACTATTCTTACATTAGCAAGATAATAAAGCAATTATAACAATCTCAATAAATTAATCCCATTAGAGAAGGAAATATCTTGAAAAAACAAGGCTAAATTCATATTATATAAAACTCTAAATATGTTTAAATTTTTAGGGCTATTCCTAAACCCAGGGAGAAAGACTCAGCAATATTACAGTATAAAGTCAATTAATAGGATATTGGACTATATCATAGCAGCTTTCCAAGAGACTGCTTCCCATCAAATATATTAAATATGTCTTTATTCTTGTTACTTTTTTGTATGCAAAATTTGTAAAAATATTCATGGACTCGGTGACACAACATAGTGACAAATAGCATCATAAACTAAACACTTATTGAGCACCAGCAACCACTGACAAAAGAGAAGAATTGTGAAGCTTTGATCAGAACCCTCCTGCCTCCTCCCTCTGTGTGGACCACTGAGGAGCAGAAGAAATGGCAGCTGGGTCTGGGGGAGGAGGACACCTCCCATTCTTATCTGCTTTGTTAATACAGGTCACTCCTGCATGTACCTAACTCCTGCTACTCCAGATCCTCAGCCTTTTGAGGAAAAAGTCTTCTCTACCCATCTTGCAAAGAGGACAGAGGGGGTTTGAACCACAGATGCCTTCGGAGCAGGCCTGCCAGCCCGACTCCTCACCACCTGAAGGAGTTGGAGGATCCTTTCCCCAACTGCCCTTCTAATGGACAATCCTGTAGTGTTTATGGGAGGGAGCTAATGAAAATAATCTCCAAGTCCCCAAGGCTCAGAAGATACAGCAGATGTTCACCCCAGCATGGCTGTCTGACCCACAGCCGGCTGCAAGGGGGGTGGCTGGCAGCTCTCGAGGGAAGCAGCCCCAGGGAGATGGTGCACCACTGCCAGAGGTCAACAGTTGGCGGTTTGTTAGCAGCTGCTGCTATTCCCCAAGGGCGCACTCTGTAGCCTTCCTCCTGCTCCGCCACATCCCTGTTCAAATTTGGTCAAAAGTTTTCCTTTGGAGGTTTTTTTCTTTCCTTAACTCTTTATTCCTTAGAAAAGTATCTACTTATCTATTTACTGAGGAAAGCATCTCTTTTTTTCATTAAAGATAACACTTAAACTCCAAACACCACAGGATGGTGTGGTGAGGCCCTTGGGGCAGCGCAGGAGCCCTCTCACCACTCCATAAAGGTCCTTCCCCCCCACAGCCCCTCACCCTGCCTCCCTCCCTGGCAGCATGGCCGCTGGCATCCCCCAGAACTCACCTCTCCTGACAGACAAGGCTGGGGACATCCAGTCATCCGCAAGGTCCTGCTTTTCTTCACAGCAGGGCTCTCAGGGCGCCATCTTGGAGGAGCAAAGGCCTCGGCCTCCTGCCACCTCCCTCCCCACAGACCTGCCACGGCTGGGGCCTCTCCATGGTGCCAGCTCCTCTGTGGGGTCTTTTTTGCCTGTTTGGGGCAGGACAAACCCTCCACTTCTGTGAAAGTGAGGAGCAGAGGGAAACAAACTCCCCAGATCCAGTCTGAGCTCCAGCACCTCAGCGTGGGCCCCACAGCCCCTCCTGGCACCCAGGGAGGGAAAAGGGGCCATAACCCCCCTGTGGGGAAATAAAACCTCTGGGGAAGATGCCATTATCTGTGGCCTTTTTTCGCAGAAGCTCCCAAATACCAAGCCCCCAGGGTTACCTGGAGGGGAGCAGTACAGGGCAGGAGCGAGGGGAGGGCGTGCAGAGCGGGTACAGGGAGGGAATCCTCCAGGTGCCCCCATCCTCAGGAGGGGACGGCCACAGGGGGCAAGGAGCACAAAGCAACAGGGATGAGGGGGAGAACGGCTGCAGAATGGCCCATCCACATTGCAGACACAGCTGGGCTACGTGCCCACCGTCTGAAATAAAACCTTATTACCCAGGGGCTATTTTTGGTGCCCATTGGGTACTTTATAGCTCACGTGCTACATTTGTACTTCTGTTGCTGTGAAAAATTTTATCCAACCTCAGAAAAATACCATTTTTTCCCCTGTTTTGTGCAGTATCCTCTGTAATGAGGAACCATGGCCTTTAAAAGAAAAACAGCAAATAAATTTGGACCTCAGTTTGCATACAGACCACGCACAAACGCCAAGCATGTGCAGATGCATACTTAGGAATAAAGTTGCCAAGAGAATGTTTTAAACTTCCAGTTTTCACTATCCATAAATCTATCTCGGCCTTAAAAACTTTCTATTTGCCTCTTTCCCAAATCCAAGCAATTAACGGGAAGAAAGTTACATGAACACAACAGTTATGTTGTCTCTTTCTGGCCCAGTTTTGTGGCGTAAGGAGAGGCCAACTTCCCAACTCTCCTCATTTTCACTAAGGGGAATAATAAAGACCCTGTTCCTGGGTCTGGGCTGGACCTTGGGGTTACAGGTGCTACCGACAGCCAAGAAAAATAGGTGAGCTTAGTCCCGCAGACTTCTGACTCTTCCTCATCATCTCTCATGGAGCCTCCCATTCCTTTGAAAGAAATAAACAAACTACCGTTTTGGTTTGACAGTTTTATGTCCAATTTCATAGGTGCTGATGATACCATATTAGAGAGGAATCAAGTCTGTTATTCTGCCTCATCAATCTCTTACATGACAATTAAAAGACATTCTTCCTTGGGGAGGCTGAAGCTTTTATATGGGGGTGTATTTTTTTTTTCCTGGGAAACATTAACCCCCTTAAAAGAACAGATTCTGTGTGCAATTATTTTGAAATAAACTTGGAAAAGGGTTTCCTAACTATGGAATATACCCCTTTGACTGTAGACAGGTCTCCTCTGGCAAAAGTTGATACCTGATTTAAGAAGAGTGAATCATCCTGAACTTTTGTGTCTTATTCAAAAAGGTGCTAAACTGTACCTTCACCTCTGCATTCACCACATCCCACTCTCAAGGGATTCCAAGGGAGCCTGGGGCACCTGACTCTCACAGAATCACAGCCTACAGGACTGAACTTTAAAGATAATCAGACTTCTCCATAAAACTGTACAAATCTGCATGTTCTCAGCTTGTTCAGAAGTATAATAAATTGGTCTGTTTCACCAAAGACTGGCAAAACTTCCCCTGCATGGAGATAGCTAATTGATTTAAGCTATATTCTCTAAACATTTTACATAAAAAAAAATCTATCCCAAAAATTAGCTGGAAGGCTATTTTATTGCTCAGCCATACAGCCAATATTAAAAAATGTGGAGTTTTTGCAATTTTTAGGGCCAAGTTTTATTTTTTTTCAGGAAGCAATCTTTCCTTCTATGATTCATGATTGTGTTGAATTGTCTAAGGTAGGAAATATCAGCTTGAAATTACTGTCATGTGCTATGGGAACCCAATGGTAGAGTGTGGAACTAGATCTTCTCCAGCAGGAAAAACAGCTGGTAAAAAGTTAAGCCAATTGTGTGTCCAAGTAAATCCTGGAATGCAGTATGCAAAACAACATGTGTTCCATCAGAAATCCTCAAAAGAAAAGACCATTTCCTCAAGCAGATTAGCTATCTCAGATGAAGGACATTATAACCAAACAGGCAGGCTGCCATCCAGGCACCTCTGTAGGTCTTATTTTCCTCGGTTTCCTTGTTTTCCATTATTCCAAGAGCAGCCAAGAATACTCAACACCATAAAACAGGTGAGGCTTTAAGAGAGTATGAGAGCAGGCACTGTCTTCAGACTTGAACTAAACAAAGTTTTCTCCTAAGACACCCCACACTCACTTATCTCTTTTGCTTCATTAGTCTCACTCCTGACTCTTACTGTGAATGACATACAATATGTGAAAAATTCTACCACATATATTAAATGCATACTATTACTCAATCTTCTGGACATACATTCAGAGACATTCGCACAACTGACACATACAAACAGCAAGACACAAACTTTACCAAAGATCTGAAAGGCAGACACACAGATTTTATATATATATATTCACAAGAGCAATTGTTTTATCTTAAAACCTTTCTAGAACAGGCATATACTGCAGGCTTTGGCAGTAAAGATAAAATATTATGGGATCCAGCCTTACTTTGTTTTTCTCATCCAAATATACACATTTTATAACAGAGGATCAGTTGCATCCAGAATTATTACTGCTGCTTGACGACCAAAATGCCTCATATAGTGCTCTACTCATGAAACTACTGCAAACATCCATCTTGCCTGATCAACAACAGCTTCTTTGGGGTGGAGGAAAAGAAAAGAAGCATATACATGGTTCACTTAAAATGCAGTGACAAAAGCAGCATTTGAAGGCATGTGTTCAAAACAGTCCCATATTGTTATTACAGATGGAAACAGTGAAGGAAGAGAAACATAAGAAACAAAAGCCAGCTTTTGTGAGTTCCAGAGCAATCCCTTATGATCCTGGGTCTTGTATAAGACGATTTGGAAGCTTTGGAAAGGCATTCAGGGTCTCTCCCTGAATAAGGCACTGTAACACAGTCTTCCATGAGCCTGGACCAGTGCCACGACAGTTTCTGCATAATTCATTGCACGTTTTGCTAAGTGTTCTCTGTATATCTATATAGAAATATACACATAGACATATATGTAATTTTCCATATGCTTTCCTGCAAAACATCAGAAAAACAAAATCAATTACATAATGGAATACAGAATTCAGAATATGCTAAACTTAGTACCTGCTGACATGTCACACGTGCTCCAAACCAAACAAGAGATGCGTTGATTTGCAAGTTATAACTACTCTAAATCTGTATATATAAATTATTTCTTCACTCATGAAGTTTTCATATAGCCCAGCCGGGAGGTCTAATGTTTGACTTTCCAAGTAGCTTCTGCCCTTTTCAAGCCCCATCATCTTTTCAGCACATTAGCACTATTCCTAGCGATTCCTTGTATCATTCTCCATGACAAAATGTTGGTTAGGGACAAAACTAAACATTTTTTTTCAAGTCTTAGAGTTTAGATCTACATAAGTATAGAGCAGTGTCTTGAACCTCATCATCTTTGAACATAAAATGCTTAAGAGATGCATTAAGCAGATCCCTATTCTTATGGAAAAATGCATATTCTTCAAACACCATCCTGCCTTCATCTTTTCTTCTGCAGTTGAAAAGAGGTGCAACTAGAGAGACTGAGTAGCTGGCCAGATTATTTATGGAATACTGAGATCTTAATTTAAATTACCAGTCTGTAATCAAAGTCAGCAGCAATCATAACCTGTAAATGGTCAGAGGCCTCTCAGTGAATCTGGCTGAAGTGAGTACTGAGCCCTCATCAACTAGCAAAAGCACAGGCTGTTGTGAGAACTGGCTATCCTGGACCAGGCTTCAATGCAGCCCTGCATACCATCTCCAAAAGTGACCAGAAGGAGATATTCTTTCCATAAGAAATATGCCAAGTATAGCATTATCTTCCCATGCTGAGTGGTCAGTGACTTAAGGACTGCTTGAGACAAAGCTTGTAATCTTAATGCCATGATTAACAGACACTGATGGGTCTATCTTCCTTTAATTTGTCTAATTTTTTTCATTCATTTTCAGCTCACATGGGTCTTCTGCATCAGTAAGCTTCACAGTTCGTTCTTTGTTTTCCTTTTGAACCAGTTGCTTTAAATATCATTAAATACCTTTTTGGTTTTTGTTATCAGAATTAGTAAATAATGACCTGCATATTTACCTATTGTGTCTGCTATGGCTGTAAGCAGAAGCCACTATGAACAGTCCACTGCCTCTGATAAAACACAGTACTGACTGTTTCATTTTACAAACTAATGTAGTTTCAACCCTTTTTGATTCTGCAATTCCCAGTCATGTTTTAGTGAAAGTCTTTGAGGCTAGGGCTCAGATACCCACTTTTTATGTTTCAATCATACTTGTACATTGGAATTATTTATGCAAGAGACTGAGAACTGAGTCCTTGATTTAACTAAACTACAGTTGTTACCTCCCACATGATGTGATCGTGTGAGTTCACATTTTATCTCAGTTCTTCTTCCTCTTCCTCATCTTCAATTTCCTCTTCTGAGTCATCCTTATTCTTTGAACTGTTGCTGAATTCAAGGTTCCCTTCAATATCCAGTACCTGTAAGTGCTGTAGGTTTTGGAAGGTACTTTCCTTCAGTGCTCCAACTGCAATCTTATTAAACCTTTAAACAAACAAAAAGGCCTTCCTGTTAAAATAAACCCATTTTTAAACCCAACACAGAAAAGAGGAGACTAGGAGGAAACCATCCTGCAGAATTACTCTTAACTTACTCTGACCCAAGTTACTCTAACTTTACACTGACCCACAACAGCATTCCAGGAGTTCTGACTCCTCTGGGTGGAAAAAGGAAGGGAAAGCAGCTACTGATTAGCAAACAGGTAAATGCAGTGACTGAACAAAGTTTGCTGACAGCACTCTATAGCATCACAAAGGAATCTGCATGAAAATACTGGGAAACATTAAGTATCTCCCACTAATTTCAAGTTCACTGACCAAGCTCTCAAAAAACTGCTAATTTCCTCCAACCCAGCCCCTCTTCCCCCTTCCTATAACTGTATTCTGCAAGGAAAAAAATCATAATATTGGAATTCCTCCCCCACAAATTCTTTCTCTTGGTGTTTTGCTTTCTTCTTCCCAGAGGAGGAAGGCATCTGCTCCATAGCCCACATTTCAAAGTGTAATTTGCTTTTTCATGAGATTCTGTGTCATCCGTTGATAGTTTAATTCTTCTCCCACAAAACTGAAACTACTGGTAGCAAAGTATCCCTTTAGAAACAAAGCAACATACAATAATTTTTCATCTGTTATTTGGTTTTCCAAGAATATAAATAAACTCATCTGCAATTTAAGAACCTCTCACATATACTGCTTGCTCTGTTACTCTCAAACATGCCTAAAATCATATTCTATCTAATATTCCAGATGTATATTATCATTTCACAGCACTGCTGTGATTAATAGCCTCCCATTAAGAAATACAGCTTAGCTTGGGTGGAGTTCCCTCCTAAATATGTTAGCAAAACAGTTCTGCAAATTCCTTTTTTCTCTTTATATAGAAATATAGAATGTGGTATGTGGTTTCTGGTTTGCATCCAAGAATTCACTAAAATCTCATAAATGTGAGCAGCTGAATAGACAGACTGCTCTAATTTACACCAGACTTTGTAATTTTATTTGCTTGGTATGGAATAATTCATCCAAAAAGGTATGATTCAGAACTATCCAGAACTAAAGAATAGCTCCGTTGCATACAGACAAAATAAGGCCATATTTAGTCTTGCGCACAGGCAGCCTAGGCTTTTGAACACATCCATTGGATTAGCTTAAGGGGTTCATAAATTACTGCTAAGCAGTATTTTCAATAATGTTCCATCAGATTAAAATTTAATATATTACTGGGCCAGATTCTTGCTTCACTCCTCGGGATACATATCTCTGCTTAAGCCAGTTACATTAGTGTGAGTTTACATTGTATATAGAAAAAGTCAGTATCTGTCACCTATAAAAGCAACGTCCTCATCCACCTGACAGAGTAGCAAAAAAACAGAAAAGCTTCTAAACTTAGTAACGTAACTGTCACAGTTGGAACTTGTCATCTGTTTCTGACAAAACTACCAAGGGAATGGCACAACTTCAAGATTAGTCATACACGCATCATTGGAGGGGGATTTTGTAAAAATCCAGGGCTAACAGATGCAGGCAAAGCTGTAATCCTACAAGTGGGCTGTAAACTTTTAGCTCACAGGTGAATATTGGAATATGACATAATGTTAGACATTAATTTCCCAGAATTTCTAACATCCCTAATCCATTGTATTAAGCACAGAAAGTACAATTTCTCCAAACAGAAAGAGCTTGTTATGTGTACCCACATCTTTTCAGAGCAGATGAACATAGTTTCATCATACATTACTATAAAACAAAGTTGCTTATTTAGAAAGTTAGGATTTTAAATACTTTCTAAAAAGTAAGCAAATATAGAAGTGGATGAAGAAGAAAAAAATCTTGTGTGTTGAAGTGGAAACTTGACCTTACCTGAGGTAAATCCCCTTTATTTTGGGTGTGGATTCAAAAGCATTCTCTGAAATTGTTGTGATCTTGTTGTTCTGAAGATATAGATATTCTAGAGATTCTGGCAAGCCTGATGGGATAGAGGTCAGCTGGTTGCCAGCCATGTCTAGTGACTGCAAGGAAGACACAACAAGGGGTCCAATAAATAATTGAATTTCAATATTAGCAGTACTCCAAAAAACATTTAAGTTTGACAATAAATGAGCTTCCAAAGGCTGGCTCTATACACACACCCCCTCCTTTGGAAGTTTATCCATTGTTTTTTATATATATGCATACATACATGTAAGTCTATAAAAATACATATATGTATGCGCTTATAAAAAACTTAGTAAGGTAACAGTGCAGAAGTGAGATGTTTACGCAAAGCTTATGCAGGATTTGTTGTGAAAATAATCTAAAACCCGGCTTTATTTTTCAGATGGTACTTTGGTGAGTCTGCTTCAGAACCTCTCCCTTCTGGTGAAGTCAGGAAAACATCAAACACCGTGTGTACAGTGGGAATTGCAAATTGTCAGCCATGCAGAAGGGTTCAGTTTGAATTCATGGGTGAAAAACTGAAGCAATATTTATTACAGCATAAACAAATATAATCTACCTCTAATTTGCATCAAGGTAAACGTGGCCATGACAATTCTGCTCTTTTACACTACTATTTGGCATCATGATTTCACAACATTTCTTTATCTCTGTCCCCAGGCTTTAGCCCATGTCTGCTTTAAGAGTTAAAAGCAGACTGGGTTTCAGATACACGTGAGAATTCCTTGGAAGCTGCTACTGCAAACACTTCACTAGCTAAGGTTAGTGACTAGTCTGAGCTACACATAAAAACACCCGGAAATATTCTAACACAGAGAATGTATGAAGAAATCAGGACTAAAGGCCATTGCAGCATTTTCCTAGCACCAAGCTGACACACTAGTTACGTATTATTGAAAGCTACACTTCTGCAAACAATTGTAATGATTCCAGTGGTTTTATTCTCCACATAATCCCACTCTGGCAAACAATTATGTAAATGGCTAGCTTTGCAATTGCAGGTAGTCTTCAGTGATTGCCATGGAAACAGCGTGGACTGAAGCCTATGCTAAGTACATGCACAATCAGGATCTCGGTGATGGTTATTCATCAAATCCACTCCAGTGCACCAACTCAAAAACCAACAGCACAGTTAAACCCTTAATGATAAAAAAGATTCATATATACTGTCATGGAAATAATGTAGTAATGCTGTTCCAAAAAAAGAAACAGCCAAAAATGCACCATTAGTCTAACAGAATTTTAAGTATGTGCTATTATCGGTACCTTGCTTAATACAAACAGGGTTTGCTGTGGGGTAGGTACAACCGAAGAGCCAATGTTTGACTCAGCAACACATTTCTCTGGCTTGACACTGACTACAAGGGAGTGACAGTAGAATAAAAGTAGCGTGAAGCAGCTATAAATCAGGCCTTTTGAAAAGGAAAAGCTTGTCATTCCAACCAACAACCAAAGCTGCCTAACAGGTCTCATGACCCATTTTTGTTTGGAAAAAAAAAAAAAAAAACAACTCAGGTGACATTTAACCTATTGCAGTGAAAAAATTCCAGCATCTGTAATTCTCAACATCTTCCTTCCAGACTATTTTTAATTTTTGATATTTTTGCATGCACACACACGCGTATCAGCAAGGCACCAAACAAATGCAAAATGCATTATTAAAGCTATGGACCAAATCTGCAGCTGATACAAACCAACAGCTCAGCAGTTACTGGTGCTGCATTGGGGATTCACACTAACTGAAAACCAGCTATGGTTTATTCCCAGAAACAAGAAAAAGGGAAATGTTCACATAGATAACGTTTGGATTGTCTGAAAAGACACTGGGGGCCAGTGTGACATATGCTCCACGTCCCTTATCCCTGATCTGCTCTGAGATGCACAAACTGCCTGTACAGTGACCCAGCTATATGCACCATAGACGGCTGCCATATGACATAGGTAATACCTCCTACTGCAGGAAATAGGCTGTTGCCTGAAAGGAAATGCAGACAAATCCTTCAGACAGCATAACAATTCTGAAAGGTCATTTTGCACAGCACAAATGATTACAAATGTTCCTGCCTGCCTTATGGTTTAACTTTCTCCAACAATTAAGCAAATGAGAAGACTGCTTGATTGAATCCAGACCTCCTAGCTGCTATCCAGGTGCCTTAGCCAGCTGAGCTGCTAAATCCCACAGCTTGGCCCGATTGACTATAAGCTGATGTGGGGGCTTTGAGAATTAAGAGTGCTTTTGTTTATGCATTCCTTCCTCCTGCTGTCTCTCTTCAGAGCTGATTTTAAATCTTTTGGGAGACATGCTATTTGAAAGGCATAATTTCAGTTTTAATGACAACATTTGCTAATGTTTATCTGAAAATACAGGGCACCATTAGGGTTCAGAAGCAAAGATGACTTTACATTTCCCAGAATTAGTAGTACATGGTGGACGACCACCACCATGGTCAGCAATGGGAGGTACGCACCTCTGGCACAACAGATCATCATTTCTACTCTAGAAACAGAGGGTGTGGCACTTACAAGGCAAGCCCAAAACAAAAGGACCAAGTGCATCTAGTATTGGCGTTATACAAATTGGCTTAGGCAGACACATGAGGACACCAGCATTACTAAAACAATTAGAGAAGGTGATGTTTCTACCTGGAGGCTGCTGAGTTCTCTCCATGCTCTTGAATAAATGGAATTTACTTTCAGTTTATTGTTGCTCAAATACAGTTCCCGCAGCTTTGTCATCCCGGACAAAGTCCCTTTTGGGATGACACTTATCTCGTTCTCTTTCAGCTTCAGAATCTGCAAGTTCTTTGGAAAGCCAAAGGGCACTGTGTGGAGATTGTTTCCAGAAAGATCCAAGGATTTCAGTTGCCTCAGTTTACGGAAGGCCTCCCGATGGATCTGGGGACTTTTGAGCTTATTGTAGCTCAGGTTCAGCTCTTCAAGGAAGTAAGTGGTAGCAAAGTCATTCCTGTTAATCTCAGAGATCTGGTTATGAAGGATCATGAGTGTTTTCACTCGCCGGGGCAGCCCACTGGGAATCCTCTCCAGCATGTTGTTGTACAGGTGGACAGTGTGCAGCTTCTTTAAGCCATGGAAGGCTAACGGGTGAATACCTCGGGCTTTTAATTTGTTATTGTGGAGCAGAAGGTACTCCAGGTTCTTAATTTGGGTCAAGACATCTCTGCCAATCACCTTAATTGCATTCTTCTCCAGGTGGAGGAGGACGATGTTTCGAGGTAAACCACTTGGGATTTGTGAGAGGTTATTGCTGGACAAATCCAGATACTCAAGACTAGACAATTTCCTTGGGAAAGCAGGAAAGAAAACACTCTCCATTTAGATTCTGCAAGGTGAAACAATAACCAGGTTTCCCTAGGATCTGACAATCTTTGCTTTAGTGTCTTTTTACCCATCACAGCTCCCACTACTGCCCTTTTTTCTGTCATTATATGACTGATGTGGACAGCAAAACAGGGGGCTCCCATTAGGGAGCCATCAGGGATTAGGACTAAGCGCTGCCATTGCTCCCTAGCCACACTAGCAAGAGAACCTGCTGGAGTCCACAGATACCCGAACTGCCATGGGGCTGAGACCTGAGATCAGTTTTGCACTCTACTGTTCTCTCATTTGACACCACAGATAGCAATGTGTGAGCAATCTCACTGAAAAAATACCACAAGAAAGATGCCATGGGAGCACCATTAGAAAACATTTAGCTCTCGGTTTCACAGAAGACTAGCCTGAGCATGAGCAATTTCTGTCTCTGCAAAAGCGTATACTGAAACTGAAAAGCAGTCCTGCTTTTTAGATGATGAAATATTACTCTCATGAAAAGCAGAAATGCTACTTCAGTGTCCTAGGCTAAGGCAGTGAACTTCTCCTGACCCTCCAGCATTATGGAAGTGAGTCAGGCCTAGAGCTGCTTTGTGTAAGCTACTGAATCTGGATTCCATGGACTCAGTTGAAGCTAAAATAAATCCTCAGACCAGCACTTACAGCAACTGGATGTGGATCAATGGTATTATATGCTAGGACTGAGGAACCCTCTATTCCCCTGTATTTCAAGTCAATTTGTCAGTTCAAATGAGACTTTTAATCTGCATGGCACCACATAACCCACTGCAGAAGACTAGAAAAATTTTAGAAAATGCAAGAACTCTTGCATTACAGACATTACTTACTGGTTACTACACTGCTATCCACAGCTATCCACACATGCTCTGAATGAGCAAATATACTCTCTGGGTAAAGTACTTCATTGCTGCAAGCTGTAACGCTTCCGCAGCTCGGGGTGCATTTCAATAGCACTCTGCTGGGTTCTACAGACAGTATCGTGAGAGCAAGGAGCAATATCCACCCCTCTGCCGACTGCAACTGGTGCCTTAGCTACAGCCACTGTACTCTGTTCATCAAAATCTTAACAGAATGTGTATGTCCAACACGACCTGGAGCCGGACACAACACAACTATTGTAAATTACTAAGAGAGTCTTCTGGGAGTGGGATGAGGCAAAGGAAAGCACAGTTTGATACATTTTCATGCCTGGAGATCAGAAAAGCGTACAGAATTAAGGTATGGGCAGGACAGATTATGTGATCTGGATTTTCAGGTAGAACAAAGACAGTACTCAGTGCAAGCAGAAACACAAATGTTAACTTTTTGAAGTGCTAAGTCCCAGGTTAAATTTAGGACAGCCAAAGGCTATTTCTGTCGCACCCGTTTGTAGCAAAGCTTTTGCAGCCATCTGGCTATTGAGCAGCACCACTGCATCCCCTCCTAGTCCAGCAATCCATCTGCACTGGAGTACGGCTGTGCCAGATGAATCCACAACTGTGTATCTGTGGCTGTTCTCAAGTCACCTTCACACTTCACAAAAGTGGCTTTAATGAAGATGACAGTCTGGCCTTAACTTCCGGTGAACTGCCTTTGAAACTAGGAAGTCCCAGGTAACCTCACTTTTGACTGGTTTGGAAGAACAGAGACCAGCTTTCCACATCGTTCTAGGTGGCCTCCCAGAAGGCACTTAGTACCAGGTGTGACTGGGTCTGTGGCAATCAGGGAGTGATGTAGTCTGATGTTCAGCATTGTGCCTTTTGTATAAAAGTATTCTGCAGTGTAAATTCAAACCACTCACCCAGACCTTTACTTTTGAATGGCAGCGTCTGAATCTAAGTCTTTTCATATAGATTTAGCAGAGAAATGTGTAACATTATGCAGCTTTTAATAAATGTACTTTTTAAGACATACTTTTTTTTCAGCAGATATACTACTGTGGTAGAAGAGATAGACAGACACAAAGTGAAGGGCAAACTACAGTTCTCAGTCTCACCAGAAGGTTTCGTTGTCCATTCCTTCATTAGTCAAGTAGTTATTCTGCAAATACAGCTCCCGCAGACCTGTAAGTTCACTGAAGGCTCCTTTGGGAATCTTCTCTAGCTTGTTGTTCTAGAGTCACCAGAAGAACAAAACACGTTATTTGGCATGAAACAACATAGGACATTCAGGTTCTGCTCAGCTAACACCAGGCAATCAAACTTCAAATGGGCTAGGCATATTTCAGGGGGCATTATAATTCTGATTAAGAAATAAATACAACTACTAGACTGAAATATTACAACCTATTTTTATTGATTCCCCGTGGAATCTTTGGCCTAAAGAGTTAGAATTTGCCCCCCTGCCCCCTGGGAAGTTTTATTTTGTATTCATAGTCCTTCCACCTACGTGCGAATGTATAATGTAATCTAGGCAACTACTTCTAGAGTTTGCTCAAAATTTCTGGATTTTGTAAGACAGATTTCACCATAAAGAAGAATTAAGCTGGAAGCTGGGAACCAGCTACCCTTCCAGCACTAATGGCATTCCAAAAGGTACAGTTCCTGCAATGTAGATTCCAAAATAATTACTCCCATTGCCTTAGTGTGGCTTTGGAGTAGCCAGCAGACCGACACAAACAAAATATAAAACTAAATTACACTTAGAAGTTCTATACAGTAACTGTAAGAATTACATACGAAACACTGACATGGAATTTGTACAATCCACATATTCACAATAATGTGATGGACAGACTGGACCAGATTCATGTGCCAACTAATATAAAGTCAATACCACCACAGACAGAGTATCTCAGTGAATAGAGAAAGGAAAAAAAAAGCTCTGTCACACCTAAAGTACACCTTTTGGGCACTTTTGGTTCACTATTGGCTGTCTCTCATTTCTCTTTGTCCTGTTTTTTTCACAGTCAAAATATCCAGGTATGTGTTACTACTGACAGGCAGTGCACTTGAAAACGAAGTGCTCATTTCTCTCTTCAGCTCCTCTGCCCTTAACACAACTGGTGACAACAGGGAAGGACACGAGTTCAAAGTGTAGCCCTCAAAGTCTGAGACCCCTCTGGGAGATAATGATTACTTATAATTGGCAATAAAATGCAGGGGACTAGAAACTTCACCCTTTGCAGAGAATTTCCAGCAATGTAAAGGATCAGACAGTTTGCCTTTACTGTTCTTCAAGCTGGAGAAGCCTGTTTTCTAGAAGATTAATGTGAATTAACAGTGAAACCTTCAAGGGAAAAGAAAGCTGGGAGGCAACATAGAACTGCCTAAGTCCAGGGGCTGATAACAGACTCGAGTCTACACACATCCAAGGAGCTGTCAACACTGGGAACAAGCAGAACCAGGATTCCCCACTGCTGCAGCTCTCCCATTGTTAACAAGGCTGAGATCTCCAGCACAGACATGATGAAGCACTTTTATCAAAATCAGATGACACAGAATTAAAAATGCTGGAGACTAGTTAATACCACAACTTCTGCTATTGGACTATAGCTGGAGAAGTTGTAGCAGTAAAGGATCACTGATCCAAACTCTCTCTGTGTTGTCTGAATTGCCAGTTCAGTAGCAAACAAAAATCACTGATGCTAGGGAACAGTAGTCTATGTAAAATTAGTTAGTGAGCAAAGCCAGCACAGAGTGGGTAAGCAGCTGTCAGGAAAAACAGAATCATCAGTGGCAAAGTTAACTGGGAGGCCAGTCACTGGATGGCCATGGAGAATGATCTACCTTCTTGTACTAATATGTATTAATATCATTATATGCAGGGAAGAGACCAACAATGCTACCACACAGGCATTTGCAATACATTCCTCTGAAAACACAGAAAAGCATTTTTGTCCCCTGTGAGCATTCTGATGTTTTTCAAAAACACAGTTACTTATGAACAAAATAGTAAGGACATGGGAGACAGCTACTGTTGAGGATATAGCAGACGAGACTTAGAAAGGGCCTGGGAACATTTCCAAGTGCACTGAAATGTCTTGGCTGTGTGGTTTGAATCCCATACAAACACAGTAGTACTTTGTCACAACCGTAAAGGAATACAAAACCTTGTTGTTGTTACCTTTAAGTGTAATTTATATAGTGCTGGAGGGAGATTCTTTGGAACATACTTCAAAAAATTGCTGGACATGATGAGTATCTCCACATTATCAGAGCCATTGAACATATTATCCGGTAACCCGGCATCTGAAAGTTTGTTGTTATGAAGATACACAGATCTGTTGGAAGGAGAAAAAAGATGAAGTTAAACAGATAGTGAGATCTGGGCGTATTTGTTTACCAAGAGAAAGGTGTTTAAAAACTATATTTCAATCTTCTCTTCTTTCCTTGAGATAATTAGATTTGTTTTTAAAATGTGCCCTTTAATTTAGCAAGGGATACAGATGCAAAACCAAGTGGTTGGTCCAAATGCTCTCTGAAATTTAGGTCTATTCAAAATCCAAACCTGCATGTGAACACAAATTTCACGAGTAGCCTTATCTTTACAAGAAACTGAGTGCAAGTCTGGGATTGTGCAGTGCTTTGAAATCAAGAAGGCTGGTGTGGTGGCCTCACTCAAGAGGGTTAGAACTCGTATATGATTAACAGGTATGCCCCCAATTTTAACTTCTATTTGGAATCAAGTATGGGCTTCTTGGATTTGCAAAATCAACCTGTACATCTCTTACGTAAGGGCCATCACTCACCCCACCATTCTTTCTGCTTCCATGAAGGCTGGAAATACCCCAGGAAACAGCTTCTCTCCTACTAGAACTCAGAAAGGCATAGAGTACTGACAGAAACACAGAGTAGATTATCTGGAATAATTTTGGTTTTTAATTAAACTTTGGGATCAAGAGAAAGAGGCTTTCTTATTTTTCCCTTTGCCCTTCTTACTTTTAACATTCAGTGTTCACAGAGGTGTTTCTCCAATCAGATTTTTTAAAACAGATTAATTCTTTCTTACACAGGTCTTAATGCTGTATAAAACAATTTACCCCTATGAAGTTATTCCTGCTTTTCACTGGCTTAACTGCTAAATGAATTCATTTGTCTTCTTACTAACAAAAGAAAGTATAGGACTTTACAGACTTTGATTACCCCTTCCTTTCCTGTGTTTACCCCAAGATGCAGCAGGCAGCTAAAACTGTAGAGCCAGGTTAAAACTGCAAAAGAGCACAGTGTCAAAGTGTGCTTTTTTAACTTGTTCTTGGATTCTCTACCAGTTGCAGAGAACTTGGCAACATCTTCCTGGAAGGAAGGAAGGAAAGGCTCAGTATGGAAACACAATTGTATGATCACACACCAGGGAGCTCAGGATCACACACCAGGGAGCTCAGAGTCACACTGAAAATATTGTTCACCCTGCATGGTCAGCTGTACTTTTAACTGACAAATATTTGCCTTTCTGAAAGCCTCGCTTTCCAAATAATCAGTCTGAGACCAGGAACTCTGCTGGGGGTAAATAAACCAACTGAAATAACTCTGTTAGGATTTTATATCAGCAATCTTGGAAATCAATGAGTTACTATTCTGACTAAAATTAGTTTTGGTATAGGAGAATACGAAAATCACTTCAGAAGAGTGCAAGAATTTTAATATTAAAGCAAAACACAGCAGCTTCTGCAACTCAGACTAAAGAAGAACACATGTATAAAGCTGCCCTCTTTCATGATGAGATATTGCCAGAAATCAGTGACCAACTCAGCTTTTTCAGCTACCAAAAGCCCATGAGACTAAAGGCCTAGTAAGTACAGAGCAGCTTCAGCTCTCAGGGAATTCAGTGGGAGCTGAAAGTTCTTCAGTTCATCACAAGACAGGGCTCTAGGAGCTCAGCTGTGTCAGCTTTTATTAACTGCTTCCAAACTTAGATGTGCAAATCATGACCAACAGAGTTTTAGATGCCTTTGCAGGATTTAGATACTGCAGTGTCCACACAGATTACACAAAATGCCTTTGGAACAGACCATATCTCACAGGAGGTGGTCTATGTGCATCTGAATTTGAGATGGGCCAATGTGCTGCACTGGATCCAGCTGAGAAAATCACAACCTGAAACTAGCAGAGAGACCTTTGAAACCAGGCCTGAGGGTATGAACCACTTCCAAAGGTGCTAAAGTGCTTGGCTTTAATATAGCTGAGTTCTACTCAGCTGCATTGAGTACTGTACTGTTAACCTGATTCTATTTTTTTAATGAATGGACTATTAATAAAAATAGGCATTTCTAAAGAGTTAATCTCCATTTTGAGAAACCAAACTCAACTCCTTTCAACTCATAACTGATACACATATAAAATGGAGACAATTTTAATCTATGAAAAAGCATCTGGCAGCTAGTAAAAGCCCTTGGAATGTGTTTGAGAGATTATTTGATCTTTCATGCTGAGAATAACAGTCAGATTCTTTCCAAAAAGCTTAAGTAGGCAATAACATGGTTTAGTCAGATAGTTTCTTATCACTCACCAACGGCCTCCAAGCAGTGGCAGAACAGTATTATTGTTTTACTTCCTGATCCCTTACCTCAAGTTTGGTTTCTGTCCAAATGTGAGCCCATATATCTTAGTGAGATAATTGGCTGCAAAATCTGCACTGATCAAGGTATTTGGTAGGAATTTTGGAGCCACTGTCAGCTGTAAAAGAAATATACAGGGAATTCCAATTAAATGCAACAAATGTTTTAACCAAGTATTAGATCAGCAAAAAAACCACTTGCAAATGTATTTCCTCTAAACAGGTAAAAACAAATGAAACTGAACGCAGATTGCATGAACAAAAACAAATTGTCCTCACTCACTAATCTCTCCAGGAAGGAGACAGACTTTTGCTCCAAGATATGTGAATATTTGTTTTGGTTGGAAGAGTCCTTTCTCCTTTTGGTGGAAGAAATAAAAAAATTGTTATTCAGAGAGCAAACATGTTGCTTATTATTGTTCCTAATTCCTCAGTCTGCTGTGCCAAAAAAAATCCAACCCACCTCATAGTGGTCTATTGCTTACCCCCATATGAAAGTAATTGGGGGCGGAAGCGTCACTTCATACGTCTGTTTTAATTCTGCATCCATTTACGATGATCTTTTCAATAGAGGATTCAGGTTCCCAAAGGACATGGATGCTTCTGAGCTAAATGATGACATATCAAATGGGACTTCAAAGCAAAGACCTACTATACAGTGATACTTTGTTCACTGAACAAATGATGTATCAGAAACAAAATATAGATAGGTCCTGTCTCCAAAATTTGATAGTTGATGAGAGGTATAGGATTTGATGTGTTTGCTCTTGGCCTATTGCTATATTTATCAGCGATTTTAAAAAATAATGCTGGGAACACCTGCATCTGAACAGAAATTGGTGGAGTGAAATATAATTATTAAAAAAGCTCAGTTTTATAGAACATCCAGATAATACACTACATAGGATCACTGAGTGGCTGCTAATAGCAAAGTTATTCACCTAGAAACCAAGAATACAGGTTACAGTACAGGCTAGAGACAGTTTTTTGGAAACCATAAACCCTGAAGATTTATGCATCAAGATTAAGCCCTTGGGAAACAAATTCTTAACACAATGCTTGTAGTAGACACGATCCTTGAGTACAAAAGCAGAAGACTACTGAATTGCAGGAGGCAGGTGCAATCACCATGGTGACAGATGTTAACTATAGTACTAATGAGTCCACTCTTACAATATTTTATGTACACTCTGAAGGGATCTGGAGAGAACATTTTTTCCAGGGAGATACTGAATTCTTTGTCATCTAAAGGTTTGACACCAGGATGGGAAATTCTGGGCAATGGAAGGGATCTGCCTTCTAGCTTGAAATTCTTGGAATCTGTAAAGCTTCTTCCTTGCAGCACTGCTGTGTGAAAGAGAACTTAGACCTTACAGCCAACTGGGCACAGCAAGACTCACATGATGAGAAAACGTAGTTTTCAAATTGTTATTGCACTAAAACTGCAATTGGTTATTAATAATAGTGTAAAAAAGGAAATATTTAAAAGATGAACAATGTGTGAGAGAACAGACACTTCACTGGAGAGCTGCCTAGCCCAAGCCTTAAACTATGTGTTTACATAAGGGTGCCTAGATCTCTCTCTACTAGTTTATGAAGTGTGCACCGATGGACTATATCCATGAACCTGCAATTTACTGGACTCACAATACAGCTCTATTTTTTAAATGATGAAAGTACATTATTTACCGTTTTTCATTTTCACCTGTGCCAAAACCTCCATCCTTAAGCTGTCTGAAATGTTTAATGGCCACAAATACAAGAAAGATCTTTCCCACAAATTACGCTCCTGTCAGTATTTCCAGAGAGTACGTAAGCAGTGGAAACAGGCATTTCACATCTCACTACAGTTGCCACAGTACTGCTCTTGGCTTTACTGGCAAACTCCCACCTCCTGACCTGGGAGATACAAATTCAGGGAAGTGGATAAAGGCACTCATCTCTGATTAGGAAGGTCCGAGAGTGCCTTAGAAAGAAGTAAGTCTCCATCATGACATAATATTGAGAATTCAGACACAGGAAATAGACTTAATCACTTTCATACACGGTGGCATGTTCAAGCTTTTCTCCTGACACAGGCTATTAGGTCATAACTTTTATAGAAAACAAAGGGCATGGCTCAGATATGTGAAATGAGACTTCAGAACCACAAGAAAGAGGAAAGAGGAAGAGAATTTTCATCCAAAAAGAGTTTTCACTCACTCAGGACTTTGCTTTGGCATTTCAGCATTTAGTCATGAGACAAACTGATGTCCACTGATTGACTGCTTGAAGGATTAATGCTGGACTTTTGTAACTCTTAGCAAAAAATAAAGTTGACTAACTAGCTGTGTCTAGTACACTGCCTAATAAGCAGTAATCTCCATTTCTCCAGCTGCAATTTTCTTGCAGCTTTACTGATGGATCTTCCTTTCCACATGGCAGGTAGTGTTTCTCCACCATTAACTAATGAGTTAACCAATGACCTTGGGATTATACAAAAGTTATTAGCAATTCTGGAACAAGTTTATTTGCTTATAACAAGCTTGGATGTGAACACAAGTACTGGAGCCAGGTGAATCCCATATCACTTTGGGGGTATGGGGAAATGTAAAACCTTCTGCCACCAAAATCACCAGCTTATAGTAAATAACAATGACAGCTTGGGACCTGGTCTACAGTTTGGTGGAAGAGGTTCCTGTCCTTAACAAGGCTTACTGTGGATACTAGGCGATAGATACATACGATGAGAGTGGGGTGAAAAATGAAAAAGGAAACTACAGCCTCCATTCTTTACTTAAAGTACTGGTTACTCATAAGCCTCAGAAGGCTTTCAATCTATTATGATACTTCTTTTCTCTGACCAACCACGCCAGTTTAACGAAAGATAATGTAGCTACATCTGATGGGATCACAACTGAAGATAAAGCAGCATTAAGATAATCCATAAAACAAGGAGCAAACTACCAGCAAATCCCTGCTCTCCTCCAGACACCACAGTAACTCAATCTGCAGTGTTTCCTGCTGCAGAGTGGATGAAGTTTGAAGCCAATCTGGTCTGTCCTGGCTCGTGATTTATAAAGAAATGTGTTATTTTTGCGGGTCCACAACTTCTCACTATAACTAGTTCTGACATTCGCTGATGTTTGCATTTTCTTTTGGGATCTTTTTCTCTCTGCAGTAAAGCCAGAAAAACCAAACACTTTGTTTTGTCACACAGGGAAAATTGGAGTGCAAAGTTCTGGAATATTAGTCACAGTCTGGCTTGTTCCTTTTTATGGAGTTATTAACTGCCAAGATTGTTATATGGAAATGGGGCTTGAAAAGGAGAAAAGAACACTGTGTTACTGTACTGAGGAATGGGTTCCATTCTCAAGCACTCCATACAGAAATCTATGGAGTGATTCTGGATATGTCTTGGCCCAACTGAAAGGTGAATATGGCTATATGTATACAAACAAAACATCAAAAGGTCACAGATTTTAAGAGGATAATAAAATATATATAGACATGCATATAAATACATATATATAGAAAGAGAGAGGGAGGGATGGAAGAGCTGGGTTACTGTAGACAAAAGAAGCTCTGCCTGATGTTTTATCTTATATTTTTCTGTGGCATCTCAGTTTCTTCTGCAGCAAATATTTGTGTACGACCACTGGGGACAAAGAAAGCCATAATGGGAACCACTCAGATATAAGGGTATGCAAGAAGTTATTTAATTTCCTAGCCTTGGCAGGGAAGATGTGCTTCAGACATGACATCCAACTTGGGTCCTACCACTGCAGCTGAAAGAATAAATTCATACTTGTGGAGTTGCACTGTGTGTGGGTATCCCCCCACATCAAACCTAATAAAAAAGTGAGTCAGGGAAAACTGGATAGCTTTTTACAGGGTTTGATGGCTCAAATACAGGTATTAGGATGCCTCTATTCACAAATTTTTCCACCAGCCTCATCTGATGAGATATGCAGCACTTTACATCATTACCCCACAGCATCTCTGCATACTGCCAGCTATCAAATCTGCATGCAGCTGATCCAAAGCCTACTGAAGACGGTGGCAATTTATAAATGCAGGGGCTCTCTGTACTTCCCCACACACAAAAGGGAAACCTTTCACCAGCTGCACGAATAAATAAGTGTTCAAAATACACTAGCACGTGTACCCTCTAATTTTTTAGCTTACTAACTAGCTGTCATGACCTTAGATGAACCTATATTAGAATATCACTTTAGCACAATTTTTACTTATGTAGGATATATATTTTAAAAGAATTGAAGATTTGCTTGTTAAACTTTCAGAACCTGATTAGAAAAAACTCTGAAAGCCTCGTGAGCCTCTTACCTTATTGTTTGCCAAGTACAGGTAATTCAGGTTCTCCAGATGCTCAAATGCTTCCTCTGGCAACCCTTAAAAACAGGAATAATTAATCAGTGATGCTGACACCTTATTGCCTCTCTGAGTGAAAATACGAGATGGTAGCTTCTTCCCTCAGACAGTATCTTTAATGTGAGATTTAAATATTTTTCATTGCCACTGAAACAACCTGACTCAGACCTATTGTTATCTTTTTTTCTTTAAATTAAGAAAACTCCACAGACTCTTAAGAGCAATGGAAGACCATTAAAAATCCTAAGCATGCAAGGCTTGTGGCCAACCCCGCTGGCAAGGGTCAGGTACAGAGCTGTGTAGACTTGCTGTATGGCCGATTACCTGTGCTTGCAGCAACCATGCTATCTGAGAAGTTTATTTTGTCATTTGCTCATGAACCTGCAAATCACTTTTCTTGGAAGGACATAATCTGAGGTTGTTCAATGATCAGATCAATCTGATCTATAATCATGACATTGCCAAAATAACAGCAGTATCTGCAGGTCATAACCCTTCCCTTGTTCTGCTCCTCCACCATCCAGACAGCCGCATAGTAACCAGTTCATAGAGTCAATCCAAATCGGAGCTTACCCTCCCCCAGTAATTATTTTCAGCTGAATCACTCCACACCCAGTGATCACACAAGCACAATTGCTGTCACAATGGAAAGGCTGCAAGTACCATTTGCATCTGCCACTTAGATAACCATAAGTCAAAGGTGAAGTTATTTCCCACATCAAAACATATTGGAAACTCAGGGCTGCACTGAAGCTTGTGAAAGAAACATCAAGCCCAAAGGTAATAATGTCAAAATCTGACTCTGTTAAGGAGAGCCTACCATGTGGTCTGTAAGAGTGATATGTTTTGGATTCCATGCATAATATGCCCACATTCACAGCCAAGGTTGTTCCATATCATTGGATAAGGATAGCAACAGCATTCAGAGCAGCTGGGTGACACACAAGTTAACGACAATTACATCTTTTGTATAGCATATCCTCCCCTCTTACTATTTACTCCAGCTCCCATTTCTTTTGCTTTCCTTACTAACCCCCTGTCAAGCTTCTCTAATAAGCATATGATTTAGCAAGCAAAACCCGCCTACAAAAATCAAAACAATTTTAGAAGAAGGGCAAAAGTTGCCTTATTTGTGATAGATATTATTTATATTAAATTCAACAAGGACTGAACTGGACTAAACTGCACTGACTGACTAGACTGAGCTAAACAAGTGGATTAAGAAACAAGGTCAGTCAGAAGGAAATCATTCAGCATGTAGACATTTCTGGTTCTCAAATGCATTGCATTGATGTGCCTGTGGGACTGGAGGGAGTTTCCTGGATGAGAAGATCTCACGCCACAGTACACAGTGCTGCTGCCAGGTCTCCTCCACTGGTTCAGTACGGCTGCATTCCTACACACTGAGTATTATGTTTCAGATGATAAAGTGCCTCCATGATCTGTGTGATGTCCAAGGCAGCAAGGCTTACAGCTAACCACTCCAACCAAGTCAGTCCATCACTCCTCGTGGCCTTCCTTTTCAGCTGTCACTGGTCTCACCACATAAGCTGGTGCTGTGGAGGCACAGGCTCTGCCTACTGCACAGCTCTGCTGCCTTACCTTTCGAAGTTAGCCTGTTGTTCTGCAAATTGAGAGTTTCCAGTCTGTAAAGACGAGCAAGCTCCTCTGGAAAGATTTCTTCTATCTGATTATTCTAAGAAAACGGAGAGTATTAATCATCAGCAAAGTAATCCAAGAAGGATCCCAATAAACCCAGACTGTGAACTCCAATAAAATTTGGAAATGAACCCACCATGTCAAATCATTGTCAACAGACTTCTCTCCATAATGAGCCAAACTCAGATCTCAAAACCATAACGTCCAAACCTAGCAGCATTTGAAGGCCTGAACCAAGCTCTGTATCATGTGCTCATCTCCAGAAATATCTGGCTTATGCGCTGGTAGCACACAAAGAGTGTGATGATGCCTGGCAAGGCCTATAATCCATCTGCCACAGCCAAACCCTGTCGCTGCAGCAAAGCATTTGCTTCAAGGTTGTCAGCGTGGATTTCCAAATTTATTACTTCTGTTATTTACATGTTGTTTTAAGAACTCCTCATGGGCAGGGAGAGTCAAATGGGCTCACTTTCTCTGGTTTTACTGTCAGGGGTGACCGCCACCAGATTGTCATTAACATGCTGACTAACATTTAGACCATTAACAAGCGATTCAAGTGTTTTAGCATCTGGGGGACCAGTCAAGGACTGCCTGGAAGCCAGGCCAACACACAGAAAGTGACAGCTGCTGCTCAAAAAAGCTTCTTTGCTTTTGGCAGTAGAGGCGGGAGCCATGGCTAGCACACACCTGGCACAGATCTGCTCAAGAAGGTGCCAGCTTACATTACAGTTTTTTCTGTGCTGCACTTGGATGGAAAGCTCTGAACAAAATCTGCAATTTACCCATTGAACAGAATGGGCAAATGGGAGCAATAAACAAAAAGCAGTTGACTCAGGGCCAAAGAAGCATTACAGAGAAGACTGGAAACACTGCCATGCTCAGAGGAGGAACAGCTGTGGGGCTGCCACGCTCCAGCCCTGCCCGTGTCCTCAGGCATCAGAGAACAGGCAGGAAAGGATGCCTGCCCAAATGCTGCTCCCAGGGATCAATTCACTAACAGCAGAGCAGGGAAACCTGCTGACAGTCTAAGGGGGACTGCTGCTTCCACCCGGAGTTTGAATCTCGTATCCTTAGATGACGTCTCTGCAGCGTAACCATTTGCTGCAGGCAGCACATCAGTTTTCCAGGTAAAATGACCCAAGAGTCTCCCAGCCACAGGCAGTCCAACAAGCGCAGCACCAGCTGCCCCGATGTCACATGCAATGTCACTCAGTGCGATGGATGGCTTTGGCCACATTATTCCTGCTCCTTGCTGAGTTGATGCGCTGCAGGGAGAGGGCTGGAGGGAGGACAGGACACTGGGGGACACTGGTTGGGTCTGTGTCTGGACTGGTACACTGTGTTCACAGCACTTTAACTAACACATAGTGCTGCCAGAAAAACCTTTCATAAATGAAGTAATTCAGCCCATGCTGTTCAAAGACACCTCAAAATGAAAGGCTTTCACCAGAAACAGTAATTTTCACTCTGGACAAAAATTTTTCTCTTGGAGCTGGGGAGAGAATAAGGAGAAAAATTTCCTATCTTTTTTCCTCCCGAGACCTGTGGGGAGAGAATTAATGCCGATAACCAGGCACATTGCTGAGCACAAGCCCTGGGCCTGCTGCACCTCCTGCTTCCAAGGAGAAGCCGAGGAGCTGCTGAGGGACGTGGGAAGGAGCTGGGTTCAGGCGAAGGCAAGGACAGGGACAGCCCGGGGGCGCGGCCGGGGCCGGCTCCCTTACCTGCAGGGAGAGGTGGTTGGTCAGCTCGGGCAGCAGCAGCGGGAACTCCTTCA
>NW_010103814.1:137923-226600 GCF_000699245.1 Pterocles gutturalis | reverse complement strand
CAAGCCCCCGGCGGCGGCCAGGGTGTCTCAGAGCCCCCCAGAATGCAGGCTTTCCCGAGGGGCTTCGGTGCCTCCTGTAGCTCAGAGGCACAGGCTTGAAGCTTTTTCGCTTGATAGGTGATAGTCTTTTTGTTTGTTTGTTACAAGGGGTAAGCCTGTACTAGTTTAAAAAACAAAGTTAAATTGGGTAAAACATCTCCTGCTCAGGTCACCAACTTATTTCAGCCAAGCTTCAGCAGTCACTGAGCGCCCCTCTAAAGCTTTAGATCACCTAGATTTCCGTGTCTGTGGTGGCTGCTCTAATATAATTTCGTCTGAGTTAACACCTGCGCTTGACTTCGCATTTCACTCTTCTCCCACTTTTTCACCTTGCCCCTGTTCCCAAGCAGCTGGGATATAAATAGGGCAACACAGAAAAAGGGGATTGTCATTATTCCCACCGTATATTTCATCCTGACTCTCTCAATATGTCATTTTTTTTTTTTTTCTTGCCACTCAACATGACAGTCATGGCTTTTTTCCCCTGTTAGCTTTCATGGCAGACAATTTCAAGAAGACCCGGAAGGCCACCTCAAAACAAATAAACAAAAAGCCAATGGAAAGTACTGTAAACTTAATATCTTCATTTTAAAAACTTGCAAATTTTAACTTTTAACAAAATTTAAAATTCCTAAGGCGTACAAAATTCCTTGACTGTCCCTCAGTCCTTGTTTCACTGATCTTGCCTGTAAACACAGTATAAAAACAGGACTGAGCAAGCACCCTGACCACAACATTAGTGCACCTTTAGGCAGGGCAAAGCAAAGGTTGAAGTGGAAATCAGGAAAAAACCCACATATTTTTCAGCCAATTAAAGCACAAGGGAAAGTTTGTTTTCTAAGTAAAGTTTTCCCATACATTGGAAAAAGAGGGGGGCTAATTTTAGCTTTTTTATGTGCCTTCTTAAGAATATTCTGCCGTTGTACTCAATAAGAAACTGAATTGGATATTTTTCTGAGTATGTGGCACGCAAAATCCTTATGTCAGCTTCAATCTGCTTAGTGTTTCTGCTGAAATTAATTTCAGTCCAGCCTGCCTTTTCCTCAGCACTCGAAATACCTCACAGAGCACTGTACATGCTGGTATGCATATGGAGAAGATATGCATGTGCGTGCATACAGCATACATAAGGGCGTTTGTGTGCATTGACACATATACACGTGTGTGGAGATGGCTGGGAAGAGGAGAGTTTTATATAATCACTGCCGTGATATGTAGTACCTGATAAACAGTATCTAACTCTAGTACCTGGCTTCACAGAAAAGGTGGGAATTGTTATCATTCCTCTGTTGCAGAGATGGGAGCTAACAGCTGAAGGTGGGCCAGCAAGCCCGCAAACACGGGCAGGCAGAAAACATGTTTCCTGATTCACTGAGTCACAGGACAGGATCCACTTCCTACCAGAGCCTTAAGATGCTAAATGTCCCAACAAAGCCAAAGTATATTATCTAGTTTTTACAGTGCATGAAAACCAGCCCCCAAAATAGGTCAAAAAACATATGTTGCGCAATTATTGATGCTTCGCTCTGCAGATGAAAGAGTGCAGAAGCACATGAAAAGACCAGTATGATTTAGAGCCCTTTGGGTGTTTAGCATGAGGACTGGGACTCATGGGAAGTCAGCAAGAAGTACTTGAGGTCAAAAAGAGGAACTCACAAGTGGTTTGAGCTGGGGATTTGGATGACTTCACTGCTTGCTTATTGTTTGCATTGGAAGCCTACGCAACCTAGTAACTATCACTCATTGTGTAAAAAATTTGTTTGGGTTTACATGGATGTATGTGAATTCAAAATATAAGTGGATGTTTCTCAATTCAAAATATATGTAATTCACATGCAAAGCTCTGTCCCATCCATTCGCAACATTAGAAAAGTCGAACTTCAAAGAATGTTAATTACCAATAAGTCCTTCTTTTTACAGTTCCAGAAAGTTAGAGACTATCTTGAATTGGAAAAGAAATTAATATTTGCCCCAAGTTGGGGCAAGTTCTGGACCCAGGTTTTGTAGGTTTTATAAAAAGCTAGTGGAATTGTTAGTCCCTGCCTCTGAGCTGTTCAAAATCTAGTGCAAATGCTTGCATTTTAGACTTCTTCAACTACAAATGTGTCTCAGGGATAATCTCCTGTTAGGTGCAAACCTCTCACCACCGCTGCTTGGGAAACTAAATATCACTTAGTCTAATGTAATTCAAAACATGTTTCATCAAGCAGGTGAACACAGTGCTGAGAGTTCAGCAGCAGTTTACCTTTTGAGGGGGAGGAACGATTCATTATGTCTCACAGTCCCGGAGATAGGCCTTGCTGAAAGATATCTCCAATTATGTCTAAGCATTACTCCGAGACAAGCCAAAAGGTTTGAAGGTATAGCGAAAGCTATGACAAGCCAAACATTTGTCTTAGCCCCGTGAGGCAAAAACATCATCAGATCTTTGGATCGGAGTGTGCAGCATGAAAACCTGAACAGCACAAAATGTGGCACACACACGGGCATGCACACGCACACGCACACATATGTGTGTGCACCTCGGGTTGCCATGACTGTCAGGAAGCGATGCCAGACAGTTTTCAGCGCTTTGGCTCTGCCCCGACTCTCACTCATTCACAGGCACAGAGCCAAGACAGAGCCAGGTTTTCGGCTGCAGCCAGACTTAATGCTTCATTACTTTGCCCACCTCTACACAGGATATAGCATTTTTAACATTAGTAGTTAGCATTATAAGCTCTCATAAATTATCCCAGGCCTGTACTGCTGAAAATATGTTCCAGTGCATGGCCCGTCCATCCCCTGCCCTGTGAGGTGGGTGGGATACCAGCTTTGTGAACCGTGGCTGTTTTCCTTCTGCAGCCTCCGCTCAGTCACCGTTCAGAGCCTTTGAACTGAGTCCAGTAAATGTTTACCTGCTGCTAATGTAGATTTCCCATGCGATGTGCTAGGATTGTGTGAAACCTGCTAGACGTGAGCGGCTTATGTTAGGCTCCAAAGGAAAATCTTGAGGATGGGACTGAGAGCTTCTCTAGCCAAAGAAGGTGCAAATTCAGTTGAAGCAAAGCCATTGCTGGGCATGCCAAGGGGTAATAAACACATTCTTTTTTAGAAGGAGAAGGGGAAGGGCAAAGAGCGGGTCCAGGGTGTGCAAGTAGTTTAAAGTTACTGCCAAGCTAACAGCCACGCAGATGAGGGAGAGCTACAGCATGCCAAAGGCCACCCTTCATTTCAAAGCCAATTAGTGAGCTGCAAGCTGCTATGCATCCCTGCAGGACCAGATTCCCTGCTTCAGACGCAGCCACCAGCGAAGGATGACACACAAGATGCTCTACCTCAGAAGCATCCCCAAGAGGTTTTATGACTCACCACACACGTTTTCGAGTTAACAACTCCTTTCTTCCTCTCATCTTTTCTCTCTAGGATGAGAGCTTGCCAGGAACACCTTACCTCCGCATTCCCTTACAGGGCAAGAAGAGGGAGGCCTCACCAATTTTTCCTTCAGTTACCACACTGATGCTCCAGTCTCACACTGTTGCTCAACTGTCCTAAGGTTTTACCATGCACAGGGAGGCCAATGGAATCAAATGCTGAGTTGGTGGGCACTGGCAAAAATATCCTCCTCTTCAGCTGTGGTGGAGCCGGAGGGCTTTTGGACAGTTTTGAGCTTTTAACTAGTTCTAGAAAAGTTCACAGTGGCAAGAGGAAACTCAGAGAAAAATAATTTTCCCCTAGAAACCTACAAAAAAAGTAAGGAGCATGCTAGGCAATATTGTCCCAGGCTTCAAGGTGAAGAGCTGATCCTCAGAGTCTACTCTGATGAAAAAATTCACAGCTTAATAACATGGAATGATGCTCATGGGCTACAGAGATGGTGTGGAGACATGTGGGAACGGGGCTTGTTTAGCTTGGAGAAGAGAAGGGTCTGCGGAGACCTTATTGCAGCCTTCCAGTACTTGAAGGGAGCCTATAAACAGGAGGGGGAGCAACTATTTACAGGGGTTGATAGAGACAGGATGAGGGGGAATGGTTTTAAACTCAGAGAGGGCAGATTTAGGTTGGATATTAGGTGGAAATTTTTCACTGTGAGGGTGGTGAGGCAGTGGCCCAGGTTGCCCAGAGAAGCTGTGGATGCCCCATCCCTGGAGGGGTTCAAGACCAGGCTGGATGGGGCCCTGGGCAGCTGCTCTAGTGGTTGGCAACCCTGCCCACAGCAGGGGGGTGAAACTAGATGATCTTTAAGGTCCTTTTCAACCCAGGCCATTCTATGAGTCTATGGTGTGATTACTTGCTGAGAGTTTTTGAGTTGGTTGTGTAACAGGTCAAATGCAGCCTGCCATTAGGAGGAACAGGGAAAAGTATAAGCAGACTGTGAGGATCAGGAGAAACCACGGAGGAAGCTATCCCATAGCAGGATGCACAGGGCATACCTGAATGCTCAGGGGGCTCTAAGAAAAGGTACAGTGGATAACCAACCTGAAAAGGTGTATGGCATGATCAGAAGCTACTCACATGTAGGCTCTGCCTGCCATTTGGGAGAAAGAAAAACTGTCAAGGAACTAATGGGCTCTTTCTTACCCGAGCTCCAGTGAGAAGGGCTTGGTGGTTCACTGAAAGAAGAAGAACAGCACTCTAAATTTCTGCCTTTCAAACTACTAATTCTACCAGGGTGTTTCTGTTTTTATCCTGTAGACTGGAATGGCCCTTTGTGCTCAAAATTTTAATTAAAAAATAGAGACAAACAACCTCCACATCAGTTACAGACATTTTGCATTCACAACAGACTTTGGTTTTCATCATATGACCTGCTTTTATAACCAGCTCAGTTAACATTTTAATTTTAAAATGTAGTTAACTCTTCAAGAGGTGCGGCTCATTTTCAAATGCTGGAATGCATACATAACCTCAGGGGCTGGTGTTTGTCTTTATTTTGACCAGCACTGTTAAAAAACCTTTGGCACATAAATAGTCTCTTTTACCCTGGCAAATAGAACAAAGAAAAAAAAAAAAAAAAAAAGACAGCAAGTCATACACCTGAGTGTCAAGGAAATCATTGGGAAGCCAGCAGAAGGAGCAGGGAATTGGGAGGTGGTGGTGGTAAAGACTAACAAGACAGAAGTGCTGGGATTTCAGGGTGTGAAAAGCAAAGCTTTTGAAAAGGACAGCCAGCCTGCAGGCCCTCACTAGGCATGATTGCAGAGGAGAGACCCTTTATTTTTCACCCCTTTGGGGCTGCTAGTCATATTGTTGGCACTGATCATTTACTCAGAAGAGATCCTAACTTTGCATGCTTGACAGTTTGTTGGGCAGCCACCACTTCAAGCGCATGCTAAGGGAATGTGTTGAATAGCAGGATTTCTTGTTCCTTTTAAAAAGAACAATATACAGCAGCTATAACAAGTGCCCTGGCTATCTCTGTGAGAGTTAACTATATCAGAAATGGGGGAAAAATAACCTCCACATGGAATATGCTGCCTTGGAGAGACAAAAGACTTCATTAAAACCAGACTCACCAGAGCTTTCTTTAAAAATTTTATAGCTGTTCAAATGTAAAACATATTTAACAATGGCTCTTTTGCAATGTTATAAACTTATTTATTAGTCTATGTATGTTCATAAATCATTCTTTTATCCTCCTTTTTATTTTTCCAAATTAACACATTTTCGATAAAAGAGATTACAAGAGAGATGATGAAGTGATAAATTCTATCTCCCATATCTTTTGTGCTCCTAAAGTCCTAAAAAAAACAAAAAAAAAAAGAATGGTGCAAACACCACAAAGCTTTGCTGATGGTAGTGATGAGGAAGGGCAATAAGGCTGCTTCATCTCTGCACATACTCCTTCTCTCATATTTTTTTGACCAATATCCCAGCAAATGAGCTATGGTATGCATATAGTGTGCTGCAGATGTGGTTCTCCTTGTCAAGCCTCTCTCTCCGCACAGTTGCTTGTGGAAGTGTAGATACTGTAGGCAATGTCAGATAATAGGAGTGATAGATGTTTCCATGATAAAACTAAAGATTTCTGTTGCTTATAACTTAGTCACAAACATGTGCTCTAGATTTCATGGTTTTCCAGTAGCAAAGCTAGAGAACAACAGTGTCTTTTAATCTCTGTCAGCTGTGCAGTCTAAATGCTATGCTGCTACCGAGAAAGAAATTCAATCCTGAGAGAAAAGTTGTATCATGCATCTTTTGCAACCATCGGCACAGCACAGAGATAAGTACAACCTAATCTATGGCAAGGAGCTTGTGACTGATCAAGTCTGACAGCACGTTAAAGGGTTTGGCAGCCTCCATGGGTAAATATCACCCTTCTAGCTTAAAGTGGTGAAGGGAGGTGCATATGTTTATGAAGCATCTGCATATATGCCTAACTAGGCATAGGATCCCACAGCAGTGCAAGGCAAGCAGCGTCCTCCATGGTGTGACTGGGGTCTCCACTGGGGTGATATACACTGTTTCTTGGAGAGGCCTTTCTCTCCCCTCAACTATACAAGGCAGAGTGGCTTCCTAACTTGGGGCCCCAAGGAGTTGCCAAAGTTAGATGGGATGAATCTGTCCCCTCAGGACCCTAAATGAAGGGAACAGTGTGGCTTTCCCCTCTTTCTGCTCCCCCAAGCCCTGCTGGCAGCAGGGAGTGGGAATAACTTCTGGCACAATGGAACACAGCCCAACCTACTGCCCTATCCCTGGGGGAGCTGCCTGACGCTGCATTTGCTGGCTATTTCAGTTACACCAGTCAGAGGCAGGGCGTGGCCTTGGGTGGGATGCTGTAAGGCCTGACAGTGTCCTCTGCACTAAGCTAGGGGCAACTCTGTGTCTCATGGTGAAACTATACTGAGATGCGAAGCCTTGCCAGGGATGGGGATCCCACCTTGGAAAAACGGAGACAAGAAAGAGCAAACATAGCTTTTACAACACTGGCTTTGCATTAACCATCCTTGACCTAGTTGGAAAGATTGAGAGGGGCGAAAAAAGTGAAATCAGGCTGGCTGACCTTTCCATTAACTTCTCAGCCTCATTTGTCATCCTTTCCACAGCACTAATGCCCAGAGCTGCCAGTGATGCCACAGGAACCACTTGAGGCCACGACTGCCACAGGCACTATCTTGATGTCAAGCCAAAAGTGGCAAGGAGGATGGCAGTTGTACCTGCAGCAGCGGTACGGCAGTGCTGGAGCTGGGAAAGCAGCAGGCACAAAGGCAGACCCTGTGTTCCCTTTCCTAGGAGCTCAGGGGGTGGGCTGGACCAGCACCAGGGGTTAGGAAGGCGTTTTCCAAAGTGGCTGTGTCTGCTGGAGATGCAGAGGAGCACAACCCACTCCCTCAGGCCAGGAGGCCTCACTGGAAGTTGCTCCTGCACGGTGGAAGCCAAGTACACCGCCCCCACAGGCCAGGTAGACAGACACACATGTGTTTTCATCATAAACACTTACAGTTTTTAAGCTGCTTCTGCAGGTGATCTTTCTAGTTATTTGTGTGGTGCCTGAAAGTGAGAAGTAACACTACAAAAAGAAAAAAAAAGGAACAACCACCAAACTAAAAGCAAACCACCAAACCCCCCTCCCCAGCCCAATTAGAGACATATTCATACAGTTTGCAGATTAGCATTTTTGAAATGTTCGTCCGTAGTGCAGAGGGGGGCTGCAGCATCTTCCAATTATACAGAGCAATTAGAGAAGATCATCAAGACATTCTGAGGTCTCATTAGGGAGAGTGTTGGTTGTTACAGACATCTTCACAGATTACGGTAGTGTCTAGGGCACATCGCCCCCCCTTGCCATGCACGCACACACTCTTTTGGAAGAGTTAGACCTTGACTCACTTCTGTTGAAACAAAGGTCAATGCTCTCACAGAACAGTCTTATATTGGCTTCTTTTTAAAGAAATGGTGAGTTGTTTATACCATCAAAGACACTTAAAATAGAAAAAACTCCACCGAATTTATCTGTTTTCTCAGCTTTCATAATTGAGCATTCTCTGGTAGACAAATGCAATTTCCAAGGCAAAGTTATCGAGTATTTCTTTACAGAAAAATGTGAATGGCCTGTGCCTCACTTATGGTGGGAAATATAAATTTCAGTGATGAAAGAGCTAAAACAAATAGAAATAGTATTTTCTTATAACTGTAATGGTTAATCAGCATGGAGAATGCAGCAGCCTTTGAACTCAAGGCAGTGAAGCCTTCTGCAACAGTGCTCATGCTTTTGCTTGTGGAACATGGTGGTGGGGATCGGAGATGAATTAACAAACATGCAAATAATCAAGTTTTCAGACGAGTCTAGAGGCTTGAAAAGGACTTAAGTTACATATGAGGCTCATCATGCCTTTCTGCACAAAGGTAAATTTCCTCCTAAAAATACAAAGTTCTTGCAGTGCGTTACAGTACAGTGGGAGCTGCTCAGGGCCCAGCATAAACAAATTTAGCAGACAGTTGTGTCAGCTGCCAGCTGTGCAAAAATCTCTTTTTTCCCTGCTAATTGGCTGGTTCCATGCTCTGGAGCAGACGAGACAGTTTGTGTGTGGCAGCTGAAACAGCTATCGGAGGAAGATCCTGTTGGAAGTGTTAACCCACCCTGAGGAGCCAAGCCCTGGCGTCAAAATGAGCATGTAGAAGAATTTGCCATGGCACAGCAGCATCACACGACATATACCCTGAGCTGCCCGTCTGCAGCGATTCCTATCATGCAGTCATGCAAGAGACAACAGCCTCTGACTAACGATGCTGTTCCCCTCGGCCGATCCTCAACATGCTCCTTCTGCTGCCTGTTCTGTGTGTGTGCAGCGCCGGCTGCAGAAGGAGGCATGGCTGCTCAGTCCTGTCTCCAGAAACGCTCGACCTGTAAGTTTAGGTAGCATGATAACTGACTTTTGTTAGTGATATCACACCACAGTTTGTGATGTCACTTTCTGTCATCATTGACTGCTGTTGACATCGAAGAGGTGGTCACAGGAATGATAAGAGGGGCAGAACAGTCAGTTTGTGATAGAAGCAGCCACTTGTATTTTCCACAGTTGTCTTGAATATTACATTCTCGCAACCCAAACCCAACCCAAAATGTAAACCAAAAATGCTGCTTTGAGGAAGTATTTTTGAGACTGAATAGTTCTGTTCTAACAAAACATTACAAGAAAGATCACTGCTAAGAGCTTTGTGCAAGAAGCTACACATTGTACACAGCAACTTAACAGACACTATTATATATGTAGTTGCAGAAAAAGTTAAATATTCCCAGTTCTAGTAGAAGGTGATTCTTTATTAGCAGTCTATATCTATAGATAGATAGATAGATAGACTGATCGAGAGATAGACTGACAGAGAGATAGATAGCCAGCTAGCCAGCCAGCCAGCCTTTGTTTGTGGGACATTTCCAGAATACCTACTCAGTAGGAAGTTAATGAAATCTGGAAGAATGTTTAAAGTGGCATCTTTGCTGGGGAAGTTATTTTTTGTAGATAAAAATTGCTTGTGTTTCTCCTTATTTATGTTGGTGGTTATACCCTGCTGTTGCCTTAGGCTTGGTTGTGTTGCTTGCTGCTACTGGTTGTCATGGAGAATATTGCACAAAGCCAGACAGCGAAGAGATAAGAGCAGAGGTTTTCAATGATATTTTAGTTCATTTTGGAATGCTGTATTTAAGTTTAGGGAGCAAATTTATGGGAAAAGCAAAACAAATTATTACAAGCAGCCCTCTTTTTTAACTTCAGAAGGCAGAGGAATGGGGGAGTGATTCCAGACGGTAAACAAGCCATCCCATCTGCAGCAAAGACTGGCACGAGTGGCATTCTTTAGGAGCTCAACCTTGAATGGTCCCCAGAGATCGGGTTTCTGGCATATTGCACTCTTGATGGTACAAGAAAATCAAGTTCAGAAATGTTACATTAACAGCATGTCTCAGTGTCAACATCTTCACTTTAATCCACTCCCTTGGGGCTCACAACGTGTTCTCCAACTGGTAATGCCAAACAAGTATTTATAAAATATCTATGGCATGAATATATAGATCCTTTTTAAAATCAGAGGGCCAAATTTTGCCTTTACTTCTGATCTGTTCTGCTCCTCCTTAAGGCCACGTGGGTACTGGGGTTACTTCCACACGTGGTGCTTCCCCAGTCACAAGAAGTGGCAGGTCCCTCTGTCCCCTACATGATTCATTTGCTTTTCTAGACATGTACAGTGACATGGCCAGGTACCTTTGGATGTCTTCCAAGAGAGTGCTGGAGGCATAAATGTAGAAAGAGAGAGAAAATGAGAGGGAAAACTTATGGGCAGAAGCACAGTTGGATGCTAGCACTGGAATGTGCTGCTTTGTTTATCCCTCATCCTTATTAGTTTATGTCACAAAAATAGGAGCCTCCTAATGAGGACAGGGATTGAAAGCTGAAGCACCAGGAGACCAAAGGTCACAGTAAAGATTCACAGTAGTTTAAAGGTGTGCTTTACTGCTTGTCAGGCTTGAGGAGGAGGGCAGCAAACCTTCTGGAAATTTAGAGCAAGATAATTCTTTAATGAAAAGTGCATACATTTCATATGAATCATCTCTTTGACCCGTCTGAGACAAAACAGGTATTTATTTTCCAGCCTGGTATCTTTAAAACTGTCTGCAGTTTTGGGTATCGATTCTGTCCTCAGGAAGTGTTTTCTATTTCTTCTGTCATCATGAGACAGGATTAAATTACAATTGATTTTACTATGGATTAAATATGTTTGTACTGAATTAATCGCTAGTGAAAGTATAACTGCTTTGAAAATTTACCCTACCACAAAGCTCAGAGTCTACAAATAAGAAAAAAATGTTTTCTTGGGTATAATCCACTGGTTTGTTTCATCAGTTTGTACTATCCGTTCCCACCTCTGCCTTTGCAGTTTTCAGAAATAGCTGTGGATTTTTTTAAGTGCCTGAGAGTTTTGGGAACCCATTACATACTAATTTTAAGGGGAATTGGAAGGGTATCTCTTTGAAAACCTCAGCTAGGGTGTTTTCACCCTTTCCTGCTTGCTCTTCTCTCCTCTCCCAGCAGTCCTATTTTTAACGCAGGGAGGTCAGCTATCACCCTGACAGATATTCAAGCACAGCAGACTTCTGGCCTGGCTTGACTTTCAAGCAAGCATAGCTGCCAATTCACATCCGCTTTTCAGTCAGCAGTCATGAGATCAGCTGTTCCAGGCTCCGAGAAGCTCTGCACCCAGCCAACATCCTCCCTTTCCCCGCCATCCCCTCTGGCTGGCCACGCAGCTGCGGCACCACAGGCAGAGACCGACTGGCCCCAGGTGCCAAACCTCAAATGCAAGATGCTGTGCCTGAGGAGCAGATGTCATCTGAAATATTTGGGCAGCACAGGCAGGATTTCTCAGGCCAGCGGTGAGCTGGCCCACTGCCCCTCAGGAGGAATTGCTGCCCCAGCCCTGAGAAGATGGTAGAAGACGCTTGATCTCCCCACATGCCAGCCCCACGTGCCAGCCCCACACTGACACACAGAGCCTGAGCAGAGCTGGTGCCTGTGTGGTGCCTACCCTGAGCTGGTAGGGGGTCTCCCAGCCACCTCCAGGTCAAAGCTGTGCTGTTAAAGCCCTCTACATTTAACCACCATAGGTATCAAACAAGCATCTTCATGTAAGAAAAGTTTCAGAAGTTGCAGTCTTGTGCTACGTCTTCCAAAGTTCTCCACATATTTATCCTCAAGTAGTTTGTAGGTAGTTTATTTTGTGCAATGGATTGCTCACACCTGCTCCTCGCAAAAAGCATTCAAAGCTCAGGGAGGTTCAAATGGCTTTGAAGCAAAGGCACTGAGTTGTATGGTCACCCTGTGGCTCCCAGGAAGGAGAATTTTATCATGGCCCATGATAAAATTCTCCATGGCACAGCAGATCTTCAATTTTTTTTTGAAAAATGTAAGATGCACTTTTTTCTGGCCATCATTGCAATATTTAATGTACTCAGCAAGATGTCTGGATCTTCAGTTGGTGTCGGTTGGAGAAGTATGTGAAGCAGCGGAGCTATGTTGGTAGCAGCTGAGAATCATGTGGCTCTCCCTTGTTTTGAATTTTCAGATCTCATTCCTCCCGGGTTTCAGGACAGTGTTTTCATTATGGAAAGCAACAAGAGTCCAACCCAATGCTACTGAACCACACTGGCCAAGTTGATGCATGGTGACCAGGTTAACTGATAGATTCCATGGTTGGCTTGGATAATAGGAAGCACTGAGTGCTTCAGCATCCTCTATTAGCCTGGCCAGCTGAAGTGACTTCTTCCTCTTGCTTTTACAGACACTTTCTTTTTAAACTAAGGGTGATTTTTGCAGTTAAAAAGAACTGCTCCACATATGCACACATAAATCTTTGTGGACTTTTGCAGGCTATTCTCAGCTTTAATGATGGTCTTCCCTCAACTATGTAAAGATCTATTAATCATGAGTCAAACTATTAAACAGTCACACTAGAATGGGTTTTGAATTAAACACAAATGAAATTAGTTCATGCACCATAATTCCAAATGCCTTTGCTCTGATGTCTACATATCTAGGATACATGTTTCATCTTAGTTTGGGATTTTAAGTTCATCTCAAGTTGCCCAGCTAGGACTGGAACTGGGTTCATAATAACACAATAATCGACGAAGCAAAATCACTGGCTGCTGAGGGCTGCAGAGCAAGCACCATGCACATGGAAGGCACCACATAGCAGCATTGCTGTTGCTGTGGTGGCTGAAGTCAGGGATCCTCTGTACCAGGGCCCCAGGAAGGATGGAACAAGTGGGGAAGCATCCCAGTGAGTAAAGTACCTTGATTGCCAAAAACCAGAGGAGGACGTGCAGTGTGGGTCTCCTTGCCACTGGAGCTGAGATGGAGCAGTGCAGTGGCACTTCACCCAGAGTCACAGAGCCCTGATTGCCAGAGTCGTGTTCCCGTGGTTTAAACCGCAAGACCATCCTTCTGCGTGCATGACAGTCATCCTCCTGACTGTGGATGTGTGGTATGCTGTAAATGATAACCTTATCTGGCCAGCAACCATTTTCCTGGAGAAGTAGTTTTTCTGTTTTGGTGACATAAACACCTTGCTGAGAGAGAAGAGATGATGTGCAAACCCCAGGCTGTGAATATTGTAGTACCTTTAGTCCTGCAAAGTTAGGTGGCACATGGCAACTACTTCATCAAAATGTGCAACTTTTAACCCGTAGGTAGCTAAAGTTTCGGCTGGGAAACCACAAACCAGTAGAGTATAATAATGCTGGTGATAGGGGGAGAAACACAGCCGTGTACTGAAATTACAGTCCAAGAGGCCATCAGTGGCAGATAAAATGCCACAGTCTGTGGTGGCAGCGGGAAGCCACACACTGGGATGAAAATGTGCTGTTTGCAACATAAATATCTCTGCTGCAGGGGCTGGGTGGATGTTTGCATCTCTTTTGCAAGCTAAAGAGAACCAAGCAGCCGACTTCATGTGGGGCAACTCCAGCTTTTACTCACTTGTTTTTATTTCCAGCAGGCAGAAAAGGCTCGAGGAGCGTATGGTGTTGTAGGCTTATTTGTATGTTTTCTCCAGATAGCTCCATATCCTAGGGATAACAGCAATAAAAGATGCTAGAGTATCTGCAGTGGTAGATTATCACCAGTAGAAAATACCAAATGTTAAGAGTTTAATATATGTTAACACTGAATATTTTGACAAGGACCAGTAGGAAAAAGCAAAGAGAGGTGTGCATTTCACTTTTTCAGTCAGGCCTCTTAGGTTTTGGCAGCAGTGAAAATGTTTACATTACGCTTGTATTTCATATGTGATGCATAACTCTTCTTTGAAAAGTTTCTGCAATGTGAATCAGCCAGACATATTCCCTGGGATGTAACAGAGAGGCACCTCTTGCTTGTAAGCTGAAAAGAGATTTAGTCAATTGTAGGAAGTAAATTAGCCAAAGAAGTTAACTGATGATCATATTTTGTTCTAAGCAAAACTCCTTGAAATGCCACATGTATATACGTTATTGAGACTTTCTGTGAAGGTGAATTTAAATTATACTAGGTAGCTGGCTCACTACAGTCAGCCATAAAGAAAAACCACTGAATAATGAAATGAGTGAAAAATATGACAAGGGGGTTGTCAGGAAAAAAAAAAAAATCTGTTCATGTGAATATCACAGTTTGTGATAAAGTTTGTTTTAAAATAAAAACTTCTCTATGAATTCATTAAACTTTTCAAAAATTATGAAAATTTCATTGAAAAGTATTTTTTGCTAAGGAGCTATTTGAGGGAATATTTTTTTTCAATGGCATTTTTCACCTGGTTCTGTTAAGAACAACAGTTATGGCTGTACTCTTAACGAGTACTAGAACCACTGTTGGTATTATAACCACAATTTTAACTAAAAAGTAAAATAAATTCCATTATAATTGCCTGTTTTCACACACCAAAATCTCTGTTTTTTTCAACTGAAATTTTCTATACTTTTATTTTTGTCTGAAGATGTATCATTTCTGAAGACCTTGGAAAACATTCCTTCAATTTTGCAGTCAGGGAGCATTAAAACAATCACAGGCTTTCAGCCTTTAAAACTCAATCTGTAGCTTTTTCACAGAAGGCTTAAGACATAAGAAACTATATACAGAGGAACACCAGTGCCCTCACGATGAGCTCACTTCAGTGGTCTGAAATCAAGCAACTCAGACTCAGGAAATTCCCCTTCATAAATTTAATCTCTAATGGCAAAATTATTATCAACATGTTTAACATGCAAAATCCCTTTTTTCCTTCATTGTTAAAAAGAAATAATTGCATGTTTCTCTGTGGTCCATTTTAATTGGTATCATGCTGTATCTCATTGCTGACACACAATGCAGGTTAACTTAATCTTACCAGAGCAACTTCTGGCATTTCCTAATTTTGGAAGCCTCACTTTGTGAATTTACCATTGCATTCATTTTAGTGTCATTTACAGTTACTCTAAACATCCATATCCATATTTTGCTGATTTTGTTCAATCCTGCATCCTGCTCATTTTTCCCAGTATTTTAATGAAAAAAAAAAAAAAAAAAAAGGCCAGAGAAGGGTCAACCTTAGAAAAAGTCTGCTCTGCTCTTTGAAACTGAGTAAGCTCAACCACAAAATAAACCACTGTAAAAAATGAATGATGAGATGAGAATACCTTTGCATACATGGCACACGGGAGGAACAAACTAGTCACAAGTGATCCAGTTGCTTCTAACCACAAGGTTTTAACACTAACCGGCAGTGCTGTTGATACAACTATACTTAACACATTTGGAAAATATTCTTAATATTCAAACACTCTCTTTCCTAACCTAAAATCCCTGATGCAAAAAAACCCAGGCATCAGTTAGAGAGTCAGTCCTAGCCTCACTGAATTTAGGAACAAAATCCTCATTGACTTCAAGCCTGTGTGCCTTCCAAACTAACAAAGAATTACAGCTATAGGTCCATAGCACAAAACATTCCAAATGTATTAAATTAGTATTACAATAGAAGATTTTAATTTTCTTTAATGTGCTTCATGGCAAAGAAATGCTTGTCTCTTTTCCTTGAGCCTACCATGTTGAAATTGAGAAATGCAGTAACCTAGCATAGGTCTTATTATCCTCCTTGTATTTATACAATTTTACAGCTATGCTTATTTCCAAATTAAAAGTAGTTCTGACTTTTCTTAGGTAGATCCCATACATTATTAGAAATTAGGATGCTTAAAAATAAAATTTCCTACTTTTCTTTCCATACTATTCTAGTATTTTCCTGTTGTTCTGGATGTAGTTACAGGAGAGTTAACATTACAGCATATTCATCTGGATGGCTGTAAAAATAAATGAAAAATACAAATATGAAATATAAAATGGGAATATGACTTTGCAATTCCTGTTCTGTGCTGTCTGACTGCCCCCCTACAAAATTTGCTGAATTTGACCATGGAAACTGATCAGGATGGGTGTCAGTGTTTGTCTTGCCTCTGATCCAGATGGATGAATGGGGTGATGGTGAAGCCATCTCTTGTGGGGCTGACTCCCCTCCCATCACTCTAGTGTCCCTCTGCCAAAACTTGGTGGTCACTTCTGCATCAGGCTGCTGTAAAAGAGAGGAGATGGGGGGACTGTCAGTGAGGTAATAGGGTACTGCAACATTTAATGTTTTGCTGCCTTGAGTATAAAAGCCATTTCTTTAATTTCTATGTTTTTGTGGTTCCTATAAAGACAGGAAACGCTTGGGTCGGACACTTCCCACAATGAGAAGGCAAGCGGTCTAAGGGACCTCTGTCTCACTCTTGACTCCTCTCGCTGGGGTTTACTCACTAGGAAGGAACACCCTACCCCTTTGCTCAGTAATGCATAACAAAGATATTAAATATAAAGACCTTACATGAAAAAAAATATGCCCTGTCTACTTATTTAACGTATAAAGAGGGTCATATTCTTGTTAGATTTCATACCTGGCTCGCTCAAAAGGGTACGTAGAAATGCAGGTCTATAGAGATGCAAAGGCTCCTTTTGGTGTCCCAGCCCTTTTTTACCCCAGGCAGTGGATGTAACACTCATTATTTCCCTGCCTTGTTGGCATGGAGAGAAACCTGAGCTTGTAAAATATTAAAACCTATTGGCTGCATCCCCTCCTGGGAGCCCCATCCCTCCCTCAGCAAGGGGAGTGCCCAAGCCAGCAGAGTTGGGGGTTTGCCAGGCGAGGTCCCAGGCAGGGAAAGGGTGCGAGGGGGGGGCTGAGCAGCAAAGCTGCCTCCTCCAGCATCAACAGCCTGGCCAGAAAACAAATCCCAGGCCCTGAGCCACTGGGCCACACAGAGAATGGTCTAAATTTCATGCACTTTCCTCGAATGATGATGTAATTTATAACTTATCCAGAGCAGACAAAAATTAATGACTAAGCGACTTGTTTCAACTCACGCCAGTCATGCTATCAGCTTTGTTCAGCATCAAACATGGCTTTCATCAAGGCTGGGGAGGGAGGATTAGGGTGTCACCGGCTCTGTCTATCGCTCCCATCAAATACATGTCACACACTTGCCCGCCAAGTGCAGTTTTAGTAATACCACGGGCATATGGCTGTGATCCTCCAGTATCGAGTAACAACCTTTGCATGCTTGGTGTAAGGAAGGAAATAGCAAGGGAAAAGGGGAAATGAAAATAAGCAGAGAAAAAATCCCACATAAAAATAGGGAGAATGTTAGTAAAGTGGAGCTTATGATTCAGTTTTCTAACCGCGGCTTCAAGGTCCCCATTTCTGAACAGGATGTGACTTAATGTTCTTGCGGGGACAACCTCTTTGCCACTCACAGAGAAAAGTATTAATTTCTGCTTTTTATGAAAAAGAGACAGATGGTCAATTTCTGTGTATTTAGATCAGCAAACAGAGCAATCATGGAAGCCAAACTTCTGTTATCTCCTTGGGTGAGTGCATCTTTCTGAATCCTTCAGATTGTGTTTTGAAAAGTAAAAACCCCCATGTGTGCTCAGCACATCGTTTCCATTGGTATATTTAGAGTTACAGCTAATTCTCAGTACAAAAATATGTGTCATCTCCTGCATTGTTATCCCATTTCTGTCAGCCTGGAGACCCAGCAGGGAAGCTGGGCTCCTTCGCTTTACCAATGCAAGTGTTAACCATTGCAAACTGCAGAAATCAAATGGTGGCAACTGCAAGCGTCACTGCCTGCCAGTTGAGGTGTCATAATGTGTGCACACTGTCACTGCAGTACTAGGTGACTTGCTGAACTTCAGCTCTTGTGCAGGTTGCGGTAACCTCAGCTGACAAGCAATTGTGTGCTATGCCTCTGCAGCGTAGTTGTTAGCTGTTGTCTAGTGGGAGTTGAAGCCCCACATGGCTGTACTTTGCAGCCCAGATTATGCACTCAGTTGTGCAGATGCTGCTTGGAGCACTGGGTTTGTTGCTGCCTCCCGCCCTCTCTGTAGCATCCAGCCCTTCTCTTGCATGTGCATAATGAGTGTCCAACAAGCAAAGCAGTAGAGAGTTGCAAGAAAAGGTGATGAAGCTACTGATACTGCTGCCGGGTACTTGAAAGTAGACTTTCTCCTGTAAATCCTTCCTCAGGCTGAAGGTGTTCAAGAATGATGATCTGACTAGGCAAGGGCAAGGGCAAGGGTCACAGCTCTGCATCCATGACCCAGGACTGACCTTTGCAGAACAGCTTAAAAGAGTAGGGTGAAAGGGTAAGGGTAAATTGAGAAATATTTCTGGAAATGCTGCCTATGCATGTTTATTTGGCAGTTCATTGGTTCAAAACTTAAAGTGGCTTTTCTGTGCCGTAGACAATTACTAAAGCCTTCTGTTAAAAGGAATTCACAAGCTCATTTTGAGTAAGTTTGGCACAGCCTGCTGGGTACGTCAAAAGCCCAAAGGACCTTGAAGCTCAAGAACTGCACATGAAAATTAGCTGGAAAGGCACTTAACAGGGACATTTGCATCAGAAGATTTGCAGAATTACTGTGTGCAGTGACTGGCTTCTGTCAGACTGGGTTCTGACCCAGTTACACAGGAGAAAGTAGACTTGGGATCTGAGGAAGTCTTTGGGATTGGAGAGCTTGGACCTCTTCTGCCTTGGCAGTATGCATAAACCATTCCTGACAGATAATCTGGCTAAGCTGTACTGAAAATTATTAAAGCTCAGGCAAAATCTGTATTAAAAAAAAAACCACATACAGAACAGCATAAATCCTCCTCTTTCTACCTTTTCTCATACCTATTATTTTGTAAGAAAACAGACATTTTTTCGCTCCATTGGGATTTTTGTCTGTGAGACATCCTCAATGTGAGTTTGACAAAGTAATCAAAGCAGACAAGCTTCTAGTAGACTTTGAAACACCATCTTACACAGTGATGGCCTGAAGGGAAGCTGTCTTTTCTGGTTCCTCCTATGATGTATGTGTATGTAACATATCTAAATAAGAAGTCATTAATTATACTATTTTTTAACAATTACTGCTGAGTAGACCCCTAAGCTTTCTCTAGTCAGTGCCATAAAGTGCTGTATAGCACTTATAAGCTCTTTTTTCCTGGCCAACTTTTACAATCCAGCAGTAGATGGATCAAATCTGATGTTTTGTAACTATTTTTCTTTCTTGGTTGCACAGATTTATCTAAAAAGTAAGCCAGGGCATAGAGCACCTTTTGAAATAAGTGTAGAAGTCCTGTTACACTTGCAGCATGACTTAAAATAAGAAAGTTCAAGATAAATCTTTACGATCAAAGCTGTTGAGCTTGCCACTGTGTTATTAAAGCTGCCTATACTCTTACTGCAACAGTGCTGGTGGAACACTGTGCTCCTTGCACCTGAGTTCCTCCCAGACTTCAAAACATGGATCCTCCCAACGCTCTCTAGGTGATGAAAAGATGATCACTCTTCATTTAGTAATTGCCATAGGTTTACAAAGGTGAAATATGCTTGACAAACATGGTATCCTTCTCTGATGAAAGGAATAGCATGTTGGATGGGGGGATAGCAGTGAATATAATTTAAATTGCCTTTGGTGAGGCTCTTGGCACTGTGTCAAATTAACATCCTCACAGGCAAGCTGGTAAGTATGCCTGTAATGCTAGCATGCCTGTAAAGCTAGGTAATGGACAGTGAGATGGTTTGAACAATTCGCTGGCCCAGTGAGATGGCTCAACAACTGGGCTTAAGGGACTGTCAACAGTGGCATGAAGTCCAATAGAAGACCAGTCACTAGTGGTGTACCCTGGGAGTCTATACTGGGGCCAACGCTATTTAACGTCTCCATTAGTGACCTGGGCAATGGGGCAGAGTGCACCCCGAGCAAGTCTGCAGATGATACATAACTGGGAGGTGTGGTTGAAACACCAGATGGTTGTGCTGCCATTCAGAGGCACCCAGACAGGCTGGGCATCAAGAAATGAACCTCATGAATTTCAACAATGGGAAGCACCAATTCCTGCACTTGAAGAGGAATAACCCCAACCCAGCTAATACAGGCTGAGGGCCAGCCAGCTGGAAAGCAGCTTTACAGAGAAGGACTTGTGGGTCCTGATGGGCAACAAGTGAAACATGAGCAAGCAATTGTGTGCACCCTTATGCCAACAACATCCTGGGCTGCATCAGGTGGAGTGTTGCCAGCAGGTTGAGGAGGGTGACCTTTCCTCTCAACTCAGCACTGGTGAGGTCACACCTGGAGCACTGTGTCCAGTCTGGGTACATGAGAAACAGACTGCAGCAAGTCCAGCAAAGGGACACAAAGATGGTTAAGGGACTGAAGCATTTGCCCTAAAAGGAGAGGCTGAGAGAGCTGAGACAGTTCAGCCTGGAGAAGAGCGAGGCTCTGTGGGATGTTCCCTATGTGCATACATACCTGAAGGGAGGGTGTAAAGAAGATGTAGCCAGTCTCTTCCCAGTGGTGCCCAGTGACAGGACAAGAGGAAATGGACACAAACTGGAACACAAGAAATTCTGTTTTAGCATTGGCTGGATGGTCACAATCAAAGAGTTGCGGTCAATGGCTCAACATCCAAGTGGAGACTGGTGATGAGTGGTGTTCCACAGGGGTTGGTATTGGGACTGATGCCTTTTAACATCTTTGTGGGAGACATGGACAGTCAGATTGAGTGCACCCTCAGCAAGTTTGCCAATGACAGCGTGCTGTGTGGTGCGGTCATCCTGGAGGGAATGGATGCCATCCAGAGGGACCTTAACAGGCTTGAGAGGTGGGCTTATGCAAACTTCATGAAGTTCAGCAAGGCCAAGTGCAAGGTCCTGCACATGGGTAGGGGCAATCCCAGGCACAAAACCAGGCTGGGGAGAGAACGGATTGAGAGCAACCCTGAGGAGAAGGACTTGGGGGTGTTGGATGATGAGAAGCTCAACATGACCTGGCAATGTGCCATTGCAGCCCAGAAAGCCAGCTGTGTCCTGGGCTGCATCAAAAGCAGCGTGACCAGCAGGGCGAGGAAGATGATTCTACCCCTCTACTCTGCTCTTGTGAGACCCCACCTGGAGTAGTGCGTCCAGCTCTGGAGTCCTCAGCACAGGAAAGTAATGGACCTTTTGGAATGAGTCCAGAGGAGGACCACAAAGATGGTCTGAGGGCTGGAGCACCTCCCATACAAGGACAGGCTGAGAGAGCTGGGGTTGTTCAGCCTGGAGAAGAGAAGGCTCCGAGGAGACTTAATAGCAGCCTTCCTGTACCTGAAGGGGGCTTACAAGAGAGATGGGGAGGGACTCTTTATCAGGGAGTGTAGTGATAGGATGAGCAGAACTGTTTTAAACTGAGGGAGGGTAGATTTAGATTAGATATTAGGAAGAAAATTTTACTGTGAGGGTGGTGAGGCAGTGGCCCAGGTTGCCCAGTGAAGCTGTGGATGCCCCATCCCTGGAGGTGTTCAAGGCCAGGCGGCATGAGGCTTTGAGCAGCCTGCTCTACTGGAATGTGTCCCTGCACATAGCAGGGGGGTTGGAACTAGATGATCTTTAAAGTCGCCTTTTAGCCCAAACCATTCTACAATTCTAGTACGACAATTTTTTTTTTTCCTGTAAAGTTGATCAAACATTGGAACAGGCTATTCAGAGAGGCTTTGGGGTTTCCATCCCTTGTGATGTTTAGAATTGGGCTGGACATGGTCCAGGGCAACCTGCTCTAACTGACCCTGCTTGAGCAGGGAGGGTGGACTAGACAGCCTCCCATCCAACCTCAGTGATTTTGTGATTCCGTGAAACCACACCTACACCATAATGTTGACACAGACAATAAAATGAAGTGTGTCCAATGTACAGGAAGGAGCTAAAATCCTAGATTTGGCCCCTACAATACCAGTATGAGGCCTAGAAGAGCAGACTAGGATCCACAGTAGTCACCATATTGACACTCTCACACTTCCACCTTGCATGTGTGACCTAGCTCTATGGCTGAAGAGGTTTCTTCTGCAAACGGATCCACTGCAAATTAGAAAGAAATGTTGAGATTCTTGAAGTCAGGAAGAGCTAGCAAGAAAGATCATGGCTCTTGGTGGTCAGGGTGCTCCTTTGGCAAGGGAAAGCCCTGAGTGTGGGTTCTTGCAGTGAGGATGCACAATGCAGAAATGGTCTGGGAACAGTGACTACAACTGAAGCATTCCTTTCTCAGGTGTCTGTATTGCTGGGCTGTTGGCTCTTGCTTGCCCTCCTTCTTTGGCTACAGCTCCGTATGGCCAAGAGGCTCAGCTGCAGTGAGAAGGACACAGGCAGATCCTTTTTCTCAAAAGTCTGTAATTCTGGTTGAGAATCTTTCTGGGAAGAAGAGATGTATATTTGAACCCTCCCAGGATGAGATGGGCATTAAGCCCAGATCTCCCCCTCTCTGGGAGAATGTTATAGCTGCAGAGAAGCAGGGCAGCTTCTGTCCTTTTGAAGGAAAGCTCCAGTGTTTTTCAGGGCACTCATTCCTTTCGTTGGTTGTCAGCTATGCTGAGGATGCCAAAGGATGTTTCAGAAAAGCCAGGTCTGAGATCCGATTTGAGCTGAACAATGTGAAAGAAGCAACAAACCCTGTGGAGATAGGAGCAGGCTAAGTCATGTGCTTTAGGTGCTTTGAAACATGATGGACAACATAACATGGGAGGTAGCACTCAGGATCACAGACTTGACATGGGGAGCTTTGACTATTTCTTAGTCCTGTGTGAGATGCTCTGGTTCCTCAGTGACTTCACCCTGGTCAGCCTGTCCAGGGTCACATTTTGTCACGATTGTATGATTCCAGCAAGTCATCATTTTTACCTTGGAATACCACCCTAGGTGGCCACCTGAGTACCATGTGCTCAAAAGTAATTCTTAAGGTCTCAGAAGGTGTTTTCTTTTTTCTTTCCTTTCTTCCTCAGGTGTGTACAGGCCTTGGTGAATATAAGCCATGGGGACAAGTAGTGCATCATATTAGATTTGGAGCAGATGGGAGTAGATACCATTGTCCTACACATCCGGCAGATGTTTAGATCTCCACATTCTGTTCCCAGGTACTTTCATCTGTATCAGGAGCAAGCCCATCAAATTCTGCCCATAGTGCCTTTTATCCCTGTTATTATTCCTCAGTTCTAACCCACAAGACATTTCAAACATTAGAAATGGTTCAGTGCATAATGGTTTTCAAAAACATGCTGTATCTCTGTCTAAATGAGAAAAATAAATATCTAGGGAGCTTTTGCACATGTCAACAGTACTCAGTGAAGCAATATGTGTAGGCAGCACTGGAAACAGTGACAAAGTGAGTATTTGTGCATAACTTGGTAATAATATCATCACCGTCTAGACAACTCAACAATTAGCATCCAGACATACCGAAGCCTTCTTTAAGAAGTCTCCAACAATAAAAAAATATGCCTCCATGGGGAAGAAAGCCACAGCTCTCTCTCACTGCTACCTTGCACATGCACATTTAAGTTTAATCTAATTTAAAATGTTGCTTTCTAAGATGAGCCACTTTTCTCAAGGCTGCTGCTGAGTGCATGTTTGCAAAAGCTACAATTGATGAAGACCTTCCTGTTAAAACATCTGTTTTAATATTCTCTGTGTGTAGCAGTTGCTAGGCAAAACTCTGTTTGATATGGTAATTGCCATGCACTTCCTGAGCTGCTTCTCCTTTTTTTATCTACTTTGAAAAATGTTATCTTCAAAACTATACCAATATTGGGGAAAACTCAGGAAAAATAAGGACTTTCTGCACAGGGCTGTGACTTCCAATGCGGTATCTTTAAAAGCCCTATCCCAAGACTTAACTCTTCTCTAATGCACAGGTCCAAGTCTGGTCTCAGTTCCCAATTTTTGTCTGTCCACCAGAGACAGCTGTATTCCACAGGGATAAGCCCAAGGCAAGGGCAGAATGAAGCCCTCAGATTTTATTGACACAGGAGTTTTATTGCCTGTGCTGCAGCCTTTGTCCCAGAAGGGTGAAGGCAGAAATTATGTTAGATCCTCCTTCTCCAGAGGACTGACATACAGAGGGAGGCAGAAAACTCTGCAAAAGCCCCGGTCATTCCAACTGAAAGAAAGGCTTTTCTTTTGCTTCATCTCATGACTCAGCCTCACGAAGGGCCACATGGGCAGCAGCCTTTGTCAATAAGACCCAGTTCTGGCTGTGGGCACCATGAACCTTCCTAGAGGGGTTAAGGCCAGGCACCACAGCTGCTGTGTGGAAAAACTCATGCCACCTAGGAATGCAGTGAGGAGCCCCTCTTTCACGTTTAAAGCGGTGAATATGTGTGTATGTGATTGCTAATGACATCAGCAGCACCTTCATTGCAGCAACTGGTAACGATGACGGCTAAGGCATGTTTTTCTTCAGTGGTCAAAAGCCAAGACAAACAGGAATGATTTAAGTCATCACTACTTTTCCATCCCTCGTAAGCTGAACTATGTTGGGAAACAGAGCCCCGAGGTGCCTTTAGCCCCTTGGTGGGTTACAGGCCAATCGTGGAGTTGGCTTTTAATTCTTCCTTGGTTTGAGGACCAGCCCCAAAGCCATGAGTGCTCAAACCATGAATCATACTCTGCTGCTGCTGAGTACATCTGGTGGCTTCACAGCTCCTTTTCCCAGTGAGCAATATGAGCAATAACCCAAAGATGTAGAAAGGTCATCAGAACATGACAGGGTAGTAACAGAAAGACATTTCTGTTCAGTACTTCCCACACTGACATAAAATAGGACCAGGGTGAGGTGGTTCAGACTAAACCGGTAGTTGGCCCTGAAGATTTTGGAAGTGGAAGAAACCATGTGCCACATTTTTCAAGTCTGTTAGCATAAGCTCTTTGTTCTTAGCACTGTCAATGTCTCCAAGGTAGACAGGGCTTAAAAAATATGTGTCTTTTCCTTGGCCAGTTCAGCCTGACTGCAGCATCCATGGAAATGCTGTACTCATGAAATCAGGAGGGTCAGTAGTTGAGCTAAGTATGTCTAAGGTTTGTTTATGACTAGGAGAAAAAACATGTAAGTGAAACTCCCATCCTGGAGTTCTGTAGATGACATGAAGGTTTTTGTTGAAATGTCTTTCCACACCCAGTGGTAAGGAAAAAACAGTGGTCAATATTTCAGACTCGGGAGGGGATAGGACTCACCAGCACTTGCTCTGCTCCAGCCTGAAGCCAAGTTTAGGTATGAAGAACTGAATATAGTGCAGTAAAAGGCTACTCACTGCCACCCCACACTGTATTTCAGCCCACTTAGGATCAACTAAGCCATGGATAGCCAGTGAGGAAACTCTGTATGTGTGTGTGTCTGCATGTCTATGGGGGAAGTGTCCTCCTGACCACCTATGGTCAGCTAACTGCTGATTATTTTTCCCGCAAATGAGAAAACACAAAATCTTCTTCAGTTTCCCTGAATGATCAGGATTTTTTCCTCACTGCCCAGGAAGCCATGCGCCATACGTTTCTGCAGGTACCTCACTTACTGTGCAGGCTGAGCACAGGCCACACTAACAAGCATCCATGGTCCTCTGGAGAGGGCCAGCAGCTGCAAGACATCTAGGAGTCTTGTGGTGTTTGCATTGAGTTTCAGCAGTCCTTTTCACTCCCCCGGCGTCCTGCCTTATCACCTGGTGACTCTGACCTGAATTTAGCTGTGCTCATTTCATTTAAGGGAGCAGGTCAAGCCATTGAAGCGGAGCCCAAAACCATCCTGACAGTATAAATGTCTACTTGGGACAAACAGCAGCACGTGTGCTACAAAGGATGGCATTTCCCTCACTGACAGTCACCCGTCCCTTTAAGCTTTCACATTCAGTGAGCAGTTCTGCAGGAGGAGAGGGAGAGGGGATTACTGCTGTCATGACAGGTGTCTGCTTCTCACATGCCCCCACTCCAAGTTGACTTTTCCAGACCAAGGACCTTGTTGTTTGCTCAGCCGCTGTATATTTTCAGAAGGTGTCCTCTGGTATGCTGTAAGATAAATTTCTTACTTTTTTTCTTACTTACATGGAACAATTTTCCATGTTGCAAGAGAAGAAAGAGTTTTCTTTGTGGGAATGCACACAGAATGGGAAATCTTTTTTCTGAGTTTCACTTTCATTGTGGTTGGCTTAGGCTTTAATAAGTATGTCAATTCTGACTATATGTTGTTTTCTCTGTTTCTCATTTAAAGTCAGAAATGTCAGCCTGCAAAATGTCAGAGAACAGCTACTGTCTTACAAAAGCTCCTTTTCCCTCTTGGTTAGGCTGGTGGTGTTCTATAACGCATTTTGCTCTCCAGGCTGGTGAGCTGGTGTACCTCAGGGGCCTGGTGCTGTACGAGCTTTCCTTCACCAGGTTACTTCAAAAACCTCCTTGTGTGTCATGGCTGGATGATCTTCAACAAACCAGCTCAGGACTCACTCCTGAAACTAACCTTGTGAGACACTTGACCATCGCTATGTTCAGTGTTGCTCTGGAAATGAAGGCATCATTGATCAACTATCAGGAAGAAGGCAACTTGTGCTCCTCATTAGCCTGATCGACTTCAGGTACCTGAAGCTGAGTTTCTCATGTAGCAAGATAATCCTTCACCTCAAAGAAGTGCATAGGGCTCAGGACTCCATTTTCTCTGGTGGCTCTGAGGTGCTTTGTGATGTGTGGGGAAAAGAAGAGTGAATTCCAAGTGCAGTTGTCCCATGTGGGGTCTTAGAGAGTGTGAAAGCTGAAGCAAAAAGCAGTGAGGCTATCTGTGTGTCTAACTGGGCAGCAGGTAAGAAAAGCCCTCTGTGTTAGTGCTGCCTTTTGGATGTCAAAGCAACCCTGGCATGCTTTCCCCGATGTCAGGAGAAGCATGTGTCTTGGCCACTGATCTGAAGTCTTTTTAAGGGAAATGCTCTGGTCTGGAAAATTATTATGCTGCTTCACAGACATATTTGTGAAATCAGAACATCACCATGTTGGACATTATTTCATCTCTGCATACCTTCCGACTTTCCCCCTAGACCATTTGGGGAACACTTCAGACAGTGCAGAAGCATCTGAGGAGGCCAAAGGAGGGCAGGGAGACAGAGAGGAACACCACTTCCTATCTCAGAGTGAAAACACTGGCCCTATTCCAGACAAGCTACTGGCCTGAAGAAAAGAAGGAAGGAGGCACTCAGTTTTAGCCTCTTTCCCAGTCCTGGGTGATGTGCAATCAGCTGTTGCATTCACAGTCTTTGAGTAGCACAGCGCATGCTTTAATTCATCATGGGCTGCTTCTCTGGGAGATCAGTTTGAGACATGGGAGGGGATCAGTGAAGCAACTCCCAGACCAAGTTTTCAAACAATCAAAGCACAAAGACATCCTTGAAAAGCTCCTCATTAGAGAGGTATTTGAAACTTAGCTGGTCCATGGAAGTAGAGGATGGAAAACTCCTTACTAATTCATTCAGCACAGCTTACAAAAAAAGAAAAAAAAAAAAAGCCTTAATAACTGACTCATGTTCCTTTAAGAGGGGTTTCCTATCAAGTCCCTTGTGAGCCCAGTTGCTGAAGGCAGCAGATTCCAGAAAAACTTCTTTCACCAATGGATACAACTCATTCTATTAAAAAAAAATAACACTGGCTGTCCTGACTGTGTAGGTGGGTGAGAAAATGTTAACAGCTGCGCTCCCGAATCTCCACTGGAGGAGCAAGCTGCCAAAAATACTTGTACTGTGAACAACTGTTCTAAATTTGGTTACCTGCTTTATATTACTCAGTAACCAGGCTCTCTTCTTGCTCTTATCCTATTAGATACGTAAAGCACAAACACAAACCCTCTTCCATCAAAGACAGATGATTCCACAAGCTCTCATCAGGAGCCCAGGGAATGTCAGGATTTGCTGTGCAATCAAGGGTTTGCAGCATTTTTGACAAATGAGGAGGAAGCAACTCATTTGGGGGTGGAGGAGGCTGTGATGACAGATGTCCCTACGGGAGAGCTGAGCCTGGGGGTGACCAGCCCTGCTGCCCAGCGAGGCGGGGCGCAGGGCTGAGGAACTGTCCTCCCTGAGGCTGGAGTCCCAGGTCCTGCTCCTCCATCCCTACAGCAGCAGGGACGGATGGTGGGCTACCACCTCACCCAGCAGAGCCTCCACTGCTAGGGGAATGCAGAAACCCCCATCCTGGTCCTTCTGTCCTTTTGTGACAGATCAAACATGCCCAAATGCACTGTTTTGGGATGAGCTGGAGGTCTAGTGCCAGCATCAGAATGGTTTGTTGTCTTCTTGCTGATGGAGGATGACACTAGTCCCTTATCCCCGCTGGAAGGTGGCAAGCTACACTCCCATTCATTTATATAGAGCACTTCCATTTTGCTGCTGCCCGGTGCCCTCTGGTTTGTAACCAGGACTTCTGCTGTAGCTGGCTGTGAGCTCGTTACAGCAGAGCTGGGCTGGTATGGGAGTATTTGCACAGGGCCTGGTATACTGTGTCCTCACATTTGATGGAGAATCTCGTATCACCTTCATGCCATGGTGCAACACTACCAGTACTATGGGATTACTGAGTTCACTGTGAAAAATAACTTTTTCCCTTTTTAAAAAAAAATCATACTTTGCCACTGAGACACAATAACTGCTTTTGCTTATGGACCACACCTTTAACCTGTTTTTGTTTTTGTTTTTTTTGTTTTATTGTTTTTTGGGGGTTTTTTTTAATGTAGCCTGCAATTTTCTGGATGAAATGCTTTGCTCTCACTTAACTGTAGGTGAAATTTAATGAGTAAGTCAAATGGTGATAGTTAGGCACATAACTAACATCTGGAATGTGCAGGATTAGTGGCTTTGTTAAGACCCCTTAATTAAAATGAGGTCATTCAGTTCTCCCTTCTCTCTTCGTGCAGATGATGTATGTTTAATACTGAGCTCTTGCTGACATGTTATTAGGACCACATAAGCTGTCTATTAAGTACCAGGGAAATTGTGGCTTTGATGTGTCAGGTACCTAATGAAGATGAAATTCAGGCTGGAAGCAGCATCGTGTCAGAGTGCAGAAAATATCTTTCTGCAACCTTTGCTCAGTCTTTCATATAAAACTCATTGTTTCAGCAAAAACTGCTGCCAGTAAACTTTTTCTAGGACAGCCTCAAAAGATGCCCATTTAAGGAGCACCAACACATTATTCAGATACTCTGGGGTTGCAGCAACAGTTTGCAGGACCCCCTGAACATCTCTTACCCCTCCATAACACCACTTGGGGAATGCGTTGTCATGTACACATTTCTCAAATGAAATCTGGAATTATTTTTCCAAAGTCCACAGCACTCTTGGACAGTGATTGGTAGGTAGCATTGTCCTAATTAGAGTCCAGCTTGGGAAACACTTTTTTTTCCCATTTAATTTTATTCTCTCTTTTTGAAGAGAAGACCTTTGTCCTGTCCCTGGACTAAAGTGAGGTGGGCAGGAATCGACCTCACCTACCTAGCTGTCTGGAAGGGAGATGTCTCCCCTGAGCTTGTCATCCAGGCTCCCTCTGTTGTCAAAAAGGAGACATAAGCAGGGGCGATTCAGCTCACCTGTCCAGGACACCTGGCTGGGGTTGGGGTAAATTGTCCCCAGGGGAGAGTCTGTCTTTCCCTCTCACTCCCCAGGATGGGACCCAGATCCTACATGTAGCTTTGAACACTAGGTCAGGTGTCAGCTTAAGTGCTGTGTAGTGATGCATGCTGCAGATAGCTGCAGCTCGGCAGGGCGTTGAGACCTTCCTGCCAGGGCAGCCTGGCCATGCCCCAGTTCCCCAGATGAGGAGGGGGCAGCTGGTGCTGCCATGTCTCCTGCCTCAGGCTGACAGTCCTGGCCAGGAAGCTGTGCCTCTGGTCCCAGAGCAGGAGGCAATGAATCCTGTAGTATCTCTGTGAGATCAGTGACATTTTGGTTAGGGCTTCATATCTATTAGTCAGTCATGGCAGGGTAGGAAGTGTGTGTGTGTGTGTGTGTGTGTGTGTGCAGGGAGGGACAAGAAGAAAATTCAGGCATTGTTGAGCGTTATGAAATTACCATGTGGTGCTTAGAAAATGATCATACTATAAAACTCTCAGACTTACACAAACTTATCAATCAACAGGGTGACAGCATCAGCCTAATAACCACAATCTGCATCTGATCTCATCAACACCGATGTGCATCAGGAAATAACTCCTGTGATGTTGGCAGGTTTGTGCCCTGCTGATGCTGGGGCTGATAAAAGCCATGCAACACACACCTAAAAAACCCCAATGAGATTGGTGCAGTTCATCAGGACCTACAGCAACGCAAGTTAGACCAGTGGCTACATCTCTGTGGTATATACTGTGCCTGAGTGCAGTGGTTTGGCTTTGGGTCTGCAGACGCTTGATTTTCTGCTGTGTCTAAGCTGTGCTTAGTTCACCTTGGGGACTGGAGGAATAATGGCTCTGTTTTACATTTAGCTGTCTCTGCCTTCTGAATCTCAGCCTTCAGCCTGATCTCATTTATGCTTGTGTGCTTCTGACCTTAGAGAGGTACTCCAGCATCCAGGGATGCCAGCTGTGTTTTCTGGCCCTTGGTGTGTCCCAGCAGGCAGAGACCTCTTAGCAGAAGTTCCCAGACTGAGCCTGGGCATGTCTTCACATTGGGACAGACTCCTATGCACTCCTGGAGACATTTTTTAGGCCACTTTGCCCAGCAGTCTTGGTAAAAATCTGTCCTGCAGGAGCCAAATGCAACCTGCATATTAGATAAGTATGGGAAAACCTTGTGTTATGAATGTGCATGTAAGGAATTAGACAGGTTGTCAGTCTCCTAATCCAGTACCTGTGAGTTCAGTGTCAAAGGAGAATAACTGGCAAGAGGGCAATCTGACATATGTGGACATATATAATCAAGAAGGAGCCTGCAAAACACAGGACAGGAGAAGCCACACCCTGCTGATACTCTTGAGGGTATACCTGTGCTCTGCACTTGGATTTGGGAATGGCTGGGGTGATATGGGCAGGCTAGGGGAAATATTAGTCAATGGTCTGAATTTCTTTCATACTCATACTGGCTCTTAGACACAAAGGGGATTCTCCAAAGATCATATGAGAGGACTGCAGACAATTTTGTGAGTGCAGAAAGTATCCTGTATTCCTACTAGCAGTCAGGCTGCCAAACTTTGTTAGTAAAATCCATGGGTGCTGTGACAAGTAGTGAAAAAAATGCAGGTTTTTTTTTTTTTTAGTTTTCTGTTGCCTGCCCCTCCCTCCTTTTCTCTCCCAGAGGAATTTTAGGAACTGCAGGGGCTGCTGCATCTCAGTCCTTAGAAGAACAGCAGACACTGGCCAGAATTGCCTTTGCTAACTTTAGAAATGCTTGTCTTCCAGGTGAGGGAAAGTACTTTGGTCTGCAGACATCCAGCACACAAAGGCTTTGGTCTTATTAGCTCATCGCTAGGTCGAGATCCTAAAAGAAAGTCATGTTCCCATTATCTATACAAAATGGATTAGATGGGGGAATGAAAAGGGCTTGAAAAGGTAAAGACAGATATACATTTAGTTTCCTGAATGTCAGAATGAGGCAGCTTCTGTCTTCTGTCATGATACTGAAGAAAAATGTGTTATTACTCTAGTGGTTTAATTTGTTAAAATTATTTATGTCAACAAGACAGGCATTGTCTTCCTTGGTCTTTAAGTGATCCTCAACCCCAGAGGAAATAAGAACTAAATGAATGAAGAAATTTTTTAAAAAATCTTTTTTGTAAAAGATTTTGTTGGAAGGACTGCTTGTCTGACCAGGTTCATTACTTGTGCAGGATGAGAAACACTAATGCTCCTTTGCTAATGAAGGGACATGGAGAGAGAAGGGATTAAAAAAGTAAGAATGGAAAAAAATTAAAGATTTTATTTTAATTCAGGCACAAAAATCCACAACTGAAAATGTGCTTCCACCTCAGCAACCCTTTTATGGGATCTTGGATGCTTAGGGATGTTTGTGTAATTGCTTCTTGTAAATGATCTTCTACTGTGCAACACTTTACAGTAAACCACTTTCCTTTACCATCTGTTATCCAGTTGTTTTAACTGAGTTTCCAGTTATTTGTGTCACTCATTTACAAGAGCCTTTCTAACCTCCATAAAATGAAATAATTGAAGCCTATCTTCTTGACTCCTTTAGTATAGGGTTGATGTGTGCTTTAAATCTGAGGGACTGAGGGTTAAAATTCAGTGCGTGATAAAGAAGCAGTAATTTGTAAATCAGCAGCGAGCAACTTAGCATTGCTAAAATTCTTCTTTCTGAAAGCTTTAAGCATACACGTTTAATTGGAGAAAGTAGTTTGGTGGACCGGCAGATGATTTTTCATCTCTAGGTCACTTTTTGAACATGTGCTATTATCAGCCATGGGTTGGTCAATGTAAGTTAATTTAGAGACTAAAAATGATGTTTGTCAAACAGAGAGATACTTCATGCTTTTACAGAAAGCTTGGTTCGGTGAAAGTAAAGTTTCTGAAGACTGGGAGGTCCAGAGTTAAGGTATTCTGCACCCGGTGTGGTTACCTGCAGGCTCTCCCAGTGTGGAGCAGGCTCTGATGGAGGCTGGCTTTGGGGCCACAGCATCAGCAGTGCAACTTCACAACAGATAGAGTCATTTTAAGAGTGGCTGAGAGAAGACAGCCTTTTTCTCCACCTCCCTTTCCTGTTATCTACCACAACATAAAGGCCTCTGCTCCTCCTCCCTTCCCCCTCGCATTGATGACATTTGTGGTTCAAAAATGACTCGCACGTGGAAGTGCTTGCTGCAGCGCACACGTATGCCGACTGACTTACTCATGTGGTGCCAGAAATGGGACTCTGGCCATCTGTAATACAAGAGTCGCCACGGGAAGCCCCAGATTTCAGGGCAAAAAGAGAAACATGCAGATGTTATCACTGCTGGAGGAGCTGACTCTGCTCTGAAGGACTGCAGCCCTGGAGATGCTGGCCCCCATATTCCCTGGGAGGATGTCCTCAGTGCAGACACGCTGCCTGGCACGGTGTCAGGAGAGGGCTGGATGGATGGAAAGCCTGCCTGCCTTCCCAGTGGGAAATGAGAAACACTGACAAGCCGCAGTGGGGCACTCCGTGGCCGCCGTGGCAGGTTGCAGGGAGGAGGTTTGGCACATGGCACCCCAGCCCTGCCTGGCTGCGGTGTACCCCCTCTCCCAGCCCACCCTGGCACCTGGAGGCAGGCATGCAAAAAACCTCCTGTGCACCCCATGAACTGCCCTGCTGCTTTCCCTGTTATCCTAGGGGGTGTCATTTCCTTGGGGCAGGGATCCTCTCCCCTGGTCCATTGTGCATGGAGAGTAGCTCCTATTGGGGGAGGGAGCAAGGGCTGTGCTTGCCCGTGATTTCACAGGGAGCAGAGGGAGGCAAGCTTGTCTTGCCTTGCTTGAAGTGTGCTGGCACAGTGTGGTCTTGCTTGTTCATGGGGAAGTGGGAATGTTAATGGGCTTGTTTTCTGCTCAGGAGAGACAGTGGAAAGCAAAAAAGGCCATCAGGAGGGAAAGAAAGAAATCCAGTGCAATTGCAAGTGACAAGTAGAGCAGGGGAAAAATCAGCACAAAGACACCTTTAGAAAAGAGGGATTAAAGAGGAAAAATGGATCTAATAAGGAATTAAATATAGTGCCTATACTGTGATCTGGGTACGGGCTCGGTGGAGGGGGCACTTTGTCTGTAATTGATATGGCAGGCTTCCTTTCAGCTAGAAAAACAGATTTCTTTCTCTTTAAATTGAATAACAGTTTTAAAAACATGGATTGCAGTGATGGGCAATAAAAGTGTTCACAAACTCAAGCTTGCCCTGCAGGCTCTGGGGAGGCCAGACCCATCAGTAGGGACCCCCACGCTCTCACCACCACTGGTAGACCTCTCCAGGGCTGGTAGCCACCACCACCAACAAGTTTATCACATGCTATTTCTCCGCAAATAGCTGAACAAACACGGCTGTTCCTGGGAAGAGAAGGCATCTGTGCCCAGTTGAATTCCACCTCAGCCGGAGAGGGTATGGTGCTAGTATCAAAACACCATGAACAAAGAAGAATATCAGGTTCCAAATGCTCTGAGTTTTCTGAATATTTGTAAAAATAAGAGCAATCTTCAGTGTAAAAGCAAAGTAGTCAGTATTTTTTTGATTTTAACCAAGCTGACATTTATCAGAGTATTTCGAGAGTCTCCGAAGGTAATAAAACACATTAAGAAACTAAATGTCACAATGGCAAAATGCAACATTGCTGAGATGTCCTTACAAAAATGCCCCATCCCTGAGGGATGCTGTCTCGCTTGTGTACACACTTCAACAGCCAATTGAATATTTGTTAGGTGAACTTCCAGATGCCTGAAATCAATGGGAGGCTTGCTATTGACGTCAGTGGAGCTAGAGTTTCACTCAGGAACTGGTGGCAGACATTGGGAAATATTTTCTAACTGCATTTTGTTGTTAAACATGACCAACTTTTCTCTGTCTATGTGTGGCTCCCCTTTGCTCTGCCCCAGTCCATCATATCTGAGCTGCCGTCCTGCAGCCTTCCCTCCAGAGCAGGGTACCCTCCCCCTTCCCATGGTGCTGAGTCAGTGCTTAACAGGGGCGCTATTGTCTTTCAGTAGGCATTATGCAGATTATTTTACTGTGAAAATTCATAATTTGGGAAGAACATATGGTTCTGATTCAAATTGGAGTCTGCATTTGATCCTGATGTAAACAGACCAGCTTTGGACTCAGAGACTCCCACCATTTGGCAAATGGAAAATATTTCGGATCCATTCCAGCTCTCTCGGGAGTGTATGGGAAGCTCGCCGTTGATTTCAATAGTAGCAGGGTCTAGTGAAATAGAATATTACAGAAAACAAGATATCCCTGTAATCCTTCAAATTTAGCTGTTCAATGGGGAAAATATCAGAGAGGCAAATGTAAAGAACTGATCAGAAAAAGCACCAAAAGACCATAAGGGCAGAGGCAATGGACTGTGGCAGAAAAGATAAAAGTGCAGAGAAGTACAAAAGAAAATCAGCAGGGGAGAAATACGAGGGAAGAGAAGAACACAGGCAGATAATATTAGAAAGAAAAAAAGAAAAAGAAAATACAGGAGGAAGGCAGAACCAGAGAGAGAAAAAAGGACTATATATATATATTTTTTTTGGGGGGGGGAGGGGGGTGGAAAGAGAAATAAAGTGGAAATAAGGCAGAGGGAATCCCAGGTCTGATGCAGCAAGATAAATGTTAAACACATATTTATGCACATGAGTTGATGCACTGACAGGCCTGGAGTTAAGCACGTACTTAAATGCCTTGCAGAGCAGTGACAAAATGAAAATATGCAGAGGAAGTAGAAGGTCAGAAGGGAAGGAAGACAATCCAGCACTATTAAAGAAGAAGTGTCTGTAAGAAAGAAGGGAATAAAGACATCTTTTCCATCCCTCGGGGGTGGGGGGGGGACAGGGAGGGGAGAGCGCGGAATAATGGAAGAGGAAAGGACTTGGTTTTTAACATAATTGTAATAAGAAAGTTTCTGATTTCTTTATAGGTGTCCAGACTCCTAAGCTTTATTTGAACCTATATCCCAACAGCAAATAAGTCATGGTAAGATTGGTTTTATTGAATTGAGGATTGTTGTTAGATCGGTTTTCCGTTTTGAGATTGATAAAGCAAACAAGTATCTTCTGCCTATTTCCTGCTTTGTGATGTTGTGTTAGTGTGTTGTTGGCTCTTGCCAATTGTGTCAACCAGAGCTAAGTGCAGCCTCTTTCAAGAAGTCCCTGATGGTTTCTTCTGTGCTCATAAAGAGGTGCTGGTAAATGCCTACCCACCAGAGCTGCATGGCAAATTGGAAGAGACAAGGTGGTGGCCAGCTCTGGTTCTTTTTCTCATGTGGGTTAATGGGAAGTGGGTAGTCTATGACTGAGAGCAAGCAGATTTGTAAGGTGCATGGGATTTTCTGACTACAAATGTGCTCATGAATGTCACAACCTGTTGGCTCTGTTGAGGACTGTGACAACTGTGCAACTGTGCCTTATCTGCACTGGTCTCATGAGAAAAAGGTAGAAAGTATAAGTTCCTTCCTTTTTTGTTCTAGAGCAAACTCAGCTACAGTACATGTTGCTCACCTTTATCAGCAGCTGTGTCATACTTGGTTCTGTATTCTGGAAAGACCTTACCAAACTATACTATAAATTCATCAAGCAGAAACAAATTGTGAGAACCTGGGAACTGCAGGGTACAACCTCCACTGTGTTATTCTACCAAAATAAATCCAGCTTCCCACTAGTAGCATGAATGTTATTCTTAATAACTGCTTGAAATTTCCACATACTCATAAAATTCCTTTAAAAAAAGACCCATTAGAAACACTGCAGAAATGGATTTAAAACAAAACACTTTTTCTCTACATCTCTGGGCTGGCATTTCTTGGCAGCTGAAATTTCAAGCACTCTCAACGGAGTTAACAGAAAAGAAAACTAACTCTTTGTGTATTTAAAGAGCAAATCCTTATTTCACTGAGACTGTTACAGTAAAGACCATCTCCATTGCCTTGGAGATGAGGGTACAGACACCCCCTCAATCAACTAATCTGTCTGGCAATCATGAGCCAGGACTCATCAACATTTTAAGTGAGGTCATCTTTCTCTGAAAAAAAAAAAAATCCCTTCTCCCTAAGCGAATTCACACTATTCTCTGGGAAACTGACTTCATATTTTTTTCCAGTGCTGGTCTTCATTCATAGGAGAAGCTCTTTGCAAACACATTGAATGTTATCTCATTATTTTTCTTTGTAGCATCAAAACCCCCCTTCACTGTGATGCCTCTAGAAAATATGACACAGATTTGACCAGTCCCATGGTTTACAATCCTGATCTGCACTCTTTGCTATTGTTTTCCCCATCTCTCTGTATCCATCTGCTGTGTGCCTCACAGGTAGACTAAACCATCTCAGCTCAGGACTTGTCTGTTTCTTTTTTTTTGGCCTGCTTGCAACTTCTGGGTGCTACTTACATGCATGCTTAATCAGAATCATCCTGGCTGCCTGGATGGAGTTCCCCTGAAAGCTAAAGTTCTTGCCCTAGCATCCTTCAGACATGAATTGTTAATGCACTGACCACTTACAGTCAGTTTTTTACATTGTTTTGATATAGCATCACACCAGCAACTAAATCCTAAGGGGGAAAAAAAAAAAAAAAGTTGCTTAAGCTGTGTGATAGGAGGAAGAAAAACTCAACAACAACAACAACAACAAAAATCGGGCTTTTTGTATTTGTAGTTATGTAATTTCTGTATTACCAACTGTGTCAGAAATACCGGTCGGCAGACTACAATGCTGGCATAAAGCATGACCATGGCGTTGCCTGTTGGTTCCTGCAGCACGGAAAGAGCTCTTACTCCCACTGTTGGTAAAAAAAGAAAAGTACTGCTCCAGACAGCTTTGTTGGAGTATGCCATCGACCCACAGTTCCTGCCCTCAGCACTGGCGCATTTCAGCTCTGGTGGGTGGGGGATCCCAAGGAGGACCGAAGAAGGACAGGAACTCTTGCTCTGTGCAAGGATCTCATTTCCAGACACCCTGGTCATGGATTTTCTTTCTCTGCCATGAAGACTTTAGCGCAAGAGGTGACACAGATTCAAAGAAATGTTGCAAGAGAGAACCCTGCAGAGGAGCAGGGCAAAGATAACATTATCTTTTAAAGACAGCTGAAGTGGTGGTGGTGGATGTTGCTGGCAAAAACAGAGCAATCACATTTTCTGAGGCTCAAGGAAAGTGCTGTTTGCTGTGTGGTGGCTGGTGAATCAGAAGGATCACAGCCATGCACTGGCTTCTGTACATTTCCATTGGGCACCTAGGGGAGGGAGCTAGAGCTGTAATTGCCCGTGATCATGGAGAGAGTTAATGACTTCCCCTGATATACTGTCTGTTTGTACGTAGCTGCCAAGGCTGAGACCTAGCCCCCCTTCAGGCACCACATGGAGACACCTGACTTGGAAGCTCTGAGTCCCTCTTAGATACGAATCCTTCATGCATGCTGGTCCACCAAAGGTATAAAGGTGGGGATTTTGCCATCTTTCACAATTTTATTGACAATCTCGCTCAGCTCAGTTTTTAACGTAGGTACCCCATGTGAGCACCTAAGTCACAGGTCCTACAAGTGAAAGTGCTTCGGATGGGAGTGTGCATTTGGGTTTCCAGTCTGCTGGGTAGACAGACAACCAGGTTATTTATGAGCAAGATACATACCTATGTGAATCCCCAGGGAAATTAATTTAACATTGATAGGTCTAAAAAGAGAGGGAGATGGTAGTCAGGTTGCTTACATTGGAACATAGAAGACTTGACCTTGAGAGCCAGGTACAATGCGCATGCAGACATTTTACACAAGGCAGAAACAACTCCAGCAGCAGACTCTCAAGGAGAAAGCAAGTACAGGGATCTTAAAGTAGAGTTAAGGTAATATGCTAGAAGGTAGGAGATGGAAGGAAGAGTTCATGATCTTCTGGAAGAAAAGTGATTTGAGTCTGCATTTTCCACATTCCTGTACGTGCTCTAGGGACTAGATAGTGGGGAAAAAGGCCACATTTCTTGCCCTCCATCCATGTTTTTTGTGAGGCCGCTCTCACAGAGGCACTCGTAAAATACTGGTGGGATAGGGCCTAGAATTTGAAACTAATTGAGATCACTCAGTTTGCGAATGCCTACAGTGCTTTTTTGTTTGTTGGACTGCTCGTTATGGCAGTACTATGTGAGTCCATACCTCTACGGCATATGGCTTAGGTATGTAGAAAAGTACTGGATGAAAGTGGGGTAGCTAGTTTAGGCAGTTCTACCTTTAGGGTGGCAGCTCAGTGGGAGGTTTAAGGATTGAATTTTTGGCCTTTGGCATATAAATTCTTTTGTGGAGCCTATGTATCAAATATAAAGGCAGATCCAATGACTTAACAACCTACACATTACTCTGACTTTCCTGCTCTGAGCCAAGTAGAGTGAAGTTTAAATTTGCTATATGTAATCATCATTACACTAAATTTGAGTCCTTTGTGCACATACTAAAGAAACTAAAAGCAAATATTGATAGCCCCAGTGGTAACTAGATGTAAAAGCAAAAACCTTGGGCAGCTGATGAAAGACAGGGATGTGGATATAACATGGGAAGAAATACACACCGAACTGTAAGAAGAAAAATCCTAGTTGATTGGTTCCTAATGTAGTAAAACAATTCACCCTGGGACCTGTAAAATAACTGCGAGAGCTTAAAGTGATTCAAATTGGCAGTTTCAGCACAGCCCCAGAGGACACGATGCAATACCCATGTTTAAAACCTATTGCTGAGTTCCTAGGAAGGCTGAGGAGCCAGCACAGAGCCACCACAAGGGTCAGGATGTGGGAGCAGGATGTGCGCTGGGGTGGGGGAGGGATTGCCTCTGCTCTTAACCTCTCTTTTTTGCATTGTTTATGGGAAGAGTTGAGAAGCTTTGTCTCCAGGACGCCCAGCATTACTGCTCCCTCTGGTCTCCCAGGACAGTTGTATGAGTCTTGTGCTTTAAAATTTCTTCCATGTGAAGCTGTACTGGAAACCCCTGCAGAGCTTTAAGTATGGAAACTGTTTTGTCAAATGACCAAAAACATTCAAAATGGAAGGCCCTTTCTATTGTCTATGCACACTACAATTAGAAATGAGAAAAAAAAAACAAACCACAACAGTCTAGGTCTGCAGGCTTACGCCTGAGGCATCCCAGAACAAACTCACCCCAGCTGTCTTCACAGATGCTTGAAGGACCATGCACTGAGCCTTCAGTGAGCTTACTGCAAGTTTTTCAGTAAGGTTCCCTTCACCTATGTCATAAAATGTAGAGCCGAGTCTGAAAGCACACCCCCATGAATAACAGAGACTCAGCAGTCTGTCTGCAGGGCACTGACGATCACAGGACGAGTGCACCCGCACGATCAGATCTCTGCCTGCTGTTTAATTGGTAAGGCTGTGATGTGTCATTTCATCAAACCATGTGGCTTTGTCAAGTTTCCCCAATGCTTCTCACAGACCTCAGTTTCTGGGTTGTCTCTGGGTTTTGTGAGCCTGAAATGCTTGCTGGGATGCACAGATACAACAGTGGCTTTGCTCTGGTACAAATGCCTGGCCCATGGGCCATGAGGACACCCTCTGAGTCCCCCACCTTGCTGCACGTCATGTGACAGGGCTGCACAGTACGATGCGCAACTTCTATACAGCCCTTCTCTTTCACTGAACCGTATTAAGCAAACTACCAGGCACCATGGGATAACGTGTCAGAACTTGACTCTGAAAGCACTCCGCAGGTATTCAGGGAATTATAATAGCTTTGTCAGGTCAGGGTCTGAAAGCTGTTAAGTCAAGTCTGACATCACTTGATCATCCAGAGTTATGTAATGTTGGTATTATTTTTTGTTTCAGAGCCTGTTTTTCTCTGCTCAGGTGGAAGCTCTTTGCTCCTTACCTCTGAGAAACGCTTATTTGTGCCACTGCTAGTCAGCATGGGCAGAACTCGTGCCCACCTTCTCATGTGTGTGGCCCCTTGTAGTGACAGTCCCGGGGGAGCCATGACCTTCATCACAGGAGCAGTGATGAGGAGCCAGCAGTGGCACCATCTTCAAACAGCTGTGCTGCTTGCAAATGAATGCCTGCCCCTAGACTTGTGTAATTAAGCAGAAAACTGAGCCGACCACACAGCACAGCTGTCCCTATCTATTCCCCAGCTCTTTGGATACTCATGCACCAAATAAATTAGCTGAGAGTGAACAGAGATTTTTGTCCTTCATCTCCATACTTGCTGGCCACTGCAGTTTGAGAGGTATGGGATGGAAAGTGAAATATGGAATATAGCTAATGCAGCAGTCAGAAGTGTGACCTCACTGCAGCTTGAATTCAAATAGTGAGCATTACCCAGCTTTGTAGCAGAGGTTTCAGCATCAGGTGTTCAGTGTTCCTGGAGGCTTTTCCCAGTACATACCATAATATTATAGCTTCCTTGCTACCAGTGAATGACCTGTTTAGCATTAAGCTTGCTTGGGAACATCTGCCTGAGCTGTAGTCATTTTTTCTAACCATATTTCAGATGTAGCCAGAGGATAAAAGCAGCTAAGGAGAACCTACACCTCTAAGGATTAGCTTCATGGCATAAGATTTCCCCCGGTTATTCACTGTGTGCTAGTTTCCACACTGCTCTGCTCAGAGCTGTGCCAGGAGGCACACACTAGCCCCAACTTCGCGACATCATGGAGCGAAGAGGTGTGTCAAAATGCATGGGGAAGTATGTGTGTGGAGGAACACACATGCCCTGTGCATGGTCCTTCAAGCATCTGTGAAGACAGCTGGGATACCTCAGGAATAAGCCTGAAGACATAGACTGGTTTCTTTTCTCATTTGTGGAGGAGGAGCTGATGATGATGCACCAGTTTCCTGCATATTCATCATCACCAAGGCAAATGCTATTTTCCAGCAGTATAAGGGTATCCGTTGCAGGATTATTAAAGAATTAACAGTTCTTGTGTCCAGGGTGAACAGTTTGGTGGTGGAGATGTCTACACATGGTGCAACGTAATACTGTGTAATTAAAGCTTGCCTGCTTCCACTCTTCCCGTTAAGTCCTGTGGAACTGGGCTTACAAAAACACAAACAAGACCCAACCGATTATCAGGAAAGCAATCAAAGTCTTTTTCACATGGAATGGCAAGCAAAGAAGACATGTTTTGTCAAGGCCAGCTCCAGCCTCTTTGTTTTGTTTCCATCATTATAAATGCAATATTTGTGCAGTACTCACTGCACATGAACAGAGGCTGCTACCACCGTGAAGGCATGCCATGCACCTCATGAGTGACTGGGGATGGGTGAGACCTTCCCCATCCCTTCAGCCCCCAGAAAAGGAAGGGAAGTGAGCTTCACTGAAGGGCAGGCTGCTCTTATTAAACAGAGGTGCAGACAGACCACTTTTGCTGCTGAGAACTGTGATATTTGCTCATGCTGCATTTGTCCCCCATGAAAAAGGTTTCTCATCTTGAACCTCATCTCACAGAAGGCCAGGCCACTGTCTTGTATTGCTACTAGTGCTATGCCTGGGGAAAAGCTGTGTCAGGTTTAACTGGTAGATTATGGATGACAGTAAGTGTTCCAGTAGCTCCGCTCCTGAGCACCTTCAGCTCGTTCTTACTGACACCTCATTTTGGAAAGTCTCTTGGCCTCATCCCCCTGCAAAAGAGACACTCCAGGCTGGAAGCCCCAGTGAGAGAAAGGGGACGTGAAGCTTTCCAGCTCTGTTCTCACCTCCTCTGAGCAGTGGTGCACACCACAGTCATCCATCAGCCCCCGTGACACTCTGGCAGACACTCTGCTATTGATGGGTTTGAGGAATTTTTCATTTCAGATTTTACACCTTTCACAAGTTGCTTCTCAAGATCTTTCTTGGCTTGCCTTATTATGGCTTCACCAGTAGTTTGCCAGAGCACATGATCACTTCTTTCTTTGTTTGGACACATTTTTTATGACACTGGGACAAAGAGGTAACTGAGTCATTCCTTCACCTACCCACCCCTCCTTGCACCCCCCCTCTCAGGTGAGGTTCACATCAGTTACTACCGCTTCTCAAATGCAGACATTTTTCAGAGTTGTGCAATAAAGGGTGTGGGGGGTTTGCTGCAGAAGATGAATGAATGATGCGTTTTTGGAAGCACTGGCTCTTCAGTTTCCAGTGCCTGCAGAGACACTTTAGGCTGAAGTCTATACTGTTAGATCAGCTCTCTCGTTCATGCTGGGCTTTTTGACCCATCAAATCTGAGGTTAAACATTTCAGTGTCTTTGGCAAGGAAAGCCAGGCATGGATGAAATGATATTTCACAAATCCCACAGACAACAGATACAGGGCTGCCTCTATCACAAAGTGGTCCACAACAGCCACGTGCATCCTCAAGCCAGGTGCCTGCACACAGGTTTTGAGGGTTGCAAAACAGCAGTAGGAGGTGCGAGAAAGGCACTGCAAGGTAAGAAGCAGCTTTCAGAGCCATCTCATCTGTCTTGTCTCTGACAAGCACCATTCATATGCAAAGGAGTTACAGTGGCTTTTCCAACCAGCAGGACCCCTTTATGGTTTACCACTGAAAATGTGTGAAGAGCCCCATCCCACAGGCAGCCAGCAGGAGAGTCCCTTTACCCCAGGGCACCAGGCTCTGCCGCTCCAGAGGAGCCCTGCCTGGACCTGCCATGATGGTAATCTGACAGCCAGTGGTTTGGACCTGGCCAGGCCACCTATGCAGTCTTGCCTTCCTCTGTTTTATTTAGCCTAGAGAAGCCTAAATAGTACCTTAATGCCAAAGGAACCTTTTTCATACATACTTTGTGGGTTTTTTTACAACAGAGTGACCAGGCCAACAAAGTTTGGTGCCTTCGTGCAGAGGAGCAGAGGAGGTCTCCCAGGCCTCCATGAGGGCACTGATGGTTCAAGTTTTGTCCATGGAGAATCAGGTCCTCTCACCAAGAGATGCTGGTGTGGTCCCTGTGTTGGCTACCATTGCAGCTGTCAGTGTCACAGAGGGGAGCAGTCTCACACTGGGTGCAGAAGACCCGGAAGAGCAAGTCCTCCTGCAGCTGCTCAGCAGGCAATGGAGATCCAGGCTCCCTGCAGACACACTGCAAACTACAGTGGGCTCCAAGGCATGTTTGACAGCGGTGGAAAAAAGGGTTCAGTTCATCCTGCAGGACCCTCCCCCACATGGATGTGCTTTGTACCTCGGCACATTCAAGCCACAACTGAAAAAGTGCAAGTGGCTTAAGGGGCCTGGCTATTATTGTATGACCAGGTGTAGCCTAGTCATGTGCTGCTCATGTGGATTTTTTTCTGATTTTTTTCAGATTTTGCTTGTGGATGATGTGGCTGGCATCTGAGGGAAAGCAAATACATCCTTCTGTTGTTGGAAGGCAGGGCAGGGGAAGGCATGTACATCATAGGTGTTCCCACTGTGTTTCTCCAGCAGTAGTCCCACAAAACTGAAAAATGACAGCCCTTCCAAATGGCATGTCATGGCATGGCACGGCATGTCATGGCATGGCATGGCACGGCACGGCACGGCATGGCATGGCATGGCATGGCACAGCAAGTCAGGGGACATAGATGGCACACAGATACAGGAATCTTGTTACTTGTTTCCTTGACACAAAGGAGTCCATGCTGGATTGGTGCCCACCACTGCCTTGTCTGATGTGCAGAACTCAGTGGGACAGGATGTTTCAGAACAGGGCTACAGATCTTGATCATCAGTAAGAGGATATCCGATGGTTGCCAAAAGAGCTGTGCAAGACACAATACATACATAAATGCCAAGGGCTGTGTGGTAGACCTGTGCTAAGGTGCACTGCTGCCAGTGTGACAGCTGGCTGCATCCAGCCCACTGCCAAGGGCTGTGGGAAGGCAACCAGCCTGCCCTCCTCATCCAATGCAAGGAAAGACCACTGGTACGTTACTTCTTATTCTTGCTGATCCTCTAGATAAGAATCATTAAGTAGCATATTCCCCTGAAAGTTTGCCCATCCTCATGCAGATGCACTAAAGAACGAAAAACTCCAAGACAAAGCCTGGATAGCACATTTCCCTGTGGGGGACACTACCCATGTCTTGGCTTAAGACTAGTTTCCCTTCCTGACAGTGGAGCACAAAGTGTTAATGCTCTGAGACAGTTCTGACTTTCCTGAAAATTGATCTTCATCAACTTTATCTTGAAGAATTATGATTAATAATATTATACTATTTTCAGCTTAATCTGAATTTCTCATCTTTGTCAGAAACTGTGGTCCTGATTCCCTCACTGGCAAACCCGAGTACACACAGAGCAGTTGTTCTGATTTGAATTGAGTTGCGTTAGCAGTCTGCAACTGAGAGCAGGTTTTGGCTCTTCACACACATTCTAGAGTTGCTTCATATATCCCCACCCCCAATGCTATAAATATGGGTGCTGTTTTAGGCTAATGATGTTTTTCTTTATAAGCCTAGCCCCATCGGAAGTTCCCTGCCCATATTTGGGTAAGTAACAAAGGACAAATATGATCTTTTTTTTTTCCCCTTTTAAGTTGTTAAACTTCAACAATAATAAAGGTATTATGTGGAGTCATCTCAAAAATATATCCCATATATCATTCTGTGATAAGGATCTTTGTCTGAGACTTTGTCTGAAAAGGATAATGTTTCACTCCTGGCGCCTGTGAGTCTACTCTCTATAGCATAATACATATTTGTTATACAGTTACTAGACCTGGCTAGGTACAATGCCCAAAAATCAGTTTGCGCTTTTTTTTGACAATTAAGAAAGCTTGTCAGCCCATTGCTTCTTCTCTACCTACTGAACACTAACCGAAACAGTGTGAACTGGTGGAGGTGGTAAGAAAGTTCTTGTGTCCCTGGGTGTTACCCATGAGGGTGTAAGTTGTGGTGGAGCACAGAATAGCTTGCAGTCATCAAGCAATTTGAGTACACTTTAAAATACCTGCACAGTCTTCTTCTTCGGAGGAAATTAGGGGAACAGAAATTAGGATATGCCTGTGTGTTTCAGGAGAGGTGCATGAGAAATCACTCCCTACAGAAATTACAGCTCTGTTGAAATTGTCCTTAAAATTTTCTTGAGTTTGAGGAATAATTTAAAACTCCATGCTCTGGTGTTAAGACAACACTGAAACATTGCCCAGTGTGTTTCGCATAAAAAATATTTGGGCGTTTTCATTTTATATTTAGGTGTTCTCGTTTTGGTGTTCAAGACGTAAATATATACCTATGTATATACAAAATATAAAGGATGAAAGTGGAGCAAGAGACTGTAGGACTCTTAAATGAGGGGAGTCCCCCAGGTTTTGCTCCTGCAACCTCACCTGCTGAGACAGCCCCAGCAGCCACCACTGGGCGAGTGCTTTGATGGAGCAGCATGTTCCAGCAGAGGAGGGTCCTTTGGGGCAGGGAGGGGGGGTGGGTCCCCAATGGGCGCTGCTGACAGCCAGCCCCCACATAGTCACTAGATTGACTCCATCTCACAAGATATGAGTCTTGCTAGAGGAATTAATTCACTCCTCCTCCCTGCCCCTCGTGCTGTGTCTGTGGTGTGGTTTGCCTCTAATCTTCAGCCAGATCCAAGAATCATAACTATGTAAAGTAAAAGTATAAAACCCATTAAAGGAGTTAAATGTAATATACTGAAGCTCCGTTAAATATAGCAGCAGATTTCACAAGTTAAAAAAAAGTACCAGAGGCTTTTTGTTTATCATTCATAAAGAGTTTTATTTGGTGAGTAGTTTCCAAAGTTAATGCTTTTAACAAACTCTTTTCAAACCAGAGCTCTTATCTCCTGTATGCGGAGGGCCAGATGGTACCATCAGATTTATACTGCAGATTTCTGCAATTTGGCTTCATTAGTGTGGCAGACAGCACTTTCCACACCTCACAGAGGTATGTTTTCCTCTTCCAGAAATGGTGGAGCTCTGGAGCAGTGTGACTCCCCTGTTTGCATTGGAAGGATCTTCTGCAGGGGTGTGATTTGAGCAGAAGGGGGTGGAACAAGCCAAAAAAATTAAGCTGCATGATAGCACTAGAAAAAGCAGATCTGGAGGAAAAATTGAGCTCAGGTTAGTGCTGACCTTAGCTTGGAAAATCATATGCTCTCCAACATCCACATCTATACAGCCACTAGGGAGCTGCCTGGTTACATGTGATTTTACCCATCTGTTATTTAAATCACAGATCCAAACTCAAACCCTGGAGCTTGCAGAAATGATGTGGATTGGTGTCATCCTGTGGATACTTTTTCTATAAACAGCTGAAGGATCTGGATCGGGAAATTTTCCAGGGAGGATGACACTCTTGACTCCCCCAGCCCACTGTCTCTAGAACTGGGGCGATGAATACCTGTCCATTTCTCTCTCTGCCCAAAAGAACAGCGGACTGCTGCGTGGTGCTGCTTCTTCAAGGGAAATTCACTTCCTTTCTCTTGCAGTGATCCCCAGAAGTGTTGACTCAAGATAGTTGATTTTCTTAGTATCCCATGGTAAGAATTTCTTGAAATCTGGAAATGACATCTGACTTAACTGCAGCAGGGAATCCCCCATGTTAGTTTACTTTTTGTTTTCCTTTCTATCTCTTTCCACCTGTTTTTTTCTATGGTTTGAGTAATAGTGAGACAGGGAAAGAAGAGTGAATTATTAGGTTTTAATAAGTTTTCTATTCAAGGTAGATATCTAGCCAAGTGTCTTCTTATCTTTCTCTGGGTTTCTTGTATTTTTTTTCTACTGGACTGTCTTATCCTTCTTTGCTCTCAAAGCTATCAAATTACTGATTTGTGCACTTGCTATCCAAATGCTGAAAAAATAGTTGTGAAAAATAAAACATTTTATTCATTATGTTTTTTGGGAGGTGTTAGATATGCTAATTCTTATTATATTTACATAAATTGAGAAACAATTGAAGCATTTCTTAACTATATGTTCAGTTTCAGAAAAATGTGGAAAGTGTGCTTTTTGTTTTATAGTCATTCATCAAAGTGATTTGATTCAGAAGAAGTTTACAATTTGGCTAACTGAAGTTGCCATTATCCAGTGAACAAAAAAACCCATTAAGCCCCAAACTGTAGCCTAGCCACTGTAACAGAAGCAGGCTCAAAACACATGCTGTGGGTTTGCTTGTGGGGACCTGGATGTTGTATCTTGACAAATGTGGTTCCCTGAAGACCAGGGGAAGGAGATCATCCTGCAGGGCAGGCTGGGAAGCGATGATCTGGATTGTAGAAATGTCACCAGGAAGCCAAAGCTATTATAAGATAGGGTGGAGAGAGAATGAAGAAAAGGGAATTGGGACATGGATGTCAGGACAACTGGAGGCCTTTTTGCTGATTTTTTTTTGTCCTTGAAGTATGTCACTAGGCACTGGAAGGAATCTGCATTGGGCTTGATAAGCCACTGTCCTTATGAAATGAAAACTCACCCTGAGCTCTGCTTAGCCCAGAGGGAAATTGTGCTGACCTGTGATGGTCCAGAGCAAGGCACCTTTGGGCTGAGCATCCCCCAAACTCTGACCCCCTATGTCATTTTGTAACCAAGGAAAGAGCTGTGTTTGTCTGGCGCTCATCCAGATGTAGAAGTGGGGTGCTGCTTAGGCATGGATATCACAGACTAGGTATGGTCTCCTGGTTCCTGATATGGTCCTGCAAGGCTGTAGTTGTCATGGTTAGCAAGAAAGCTCTTCAGGTGCGTTAGTAATGGATAAAACCTCTTGCATTTCTTTTTTTCCAGAGAGAAAATGACAGCATATTTTCCCTTCATCATCTAAGTAAAACACAACCCTCTTTTAAGCCTTTCCTACAGATGTCTGGTCATGATGGCAATGAAGGAAAACATTGCCATGTGAAAGGTGGTTTGGGGAGGTGTCATTCCAGCCCCAGCAGCACCCTGGGGGGTATCGCTGCCGCGGGCCATGGTGGCATTTCAGCACAGCCACCCTTACTGGGGGCCAGCCCAGCATGGCCATGTAGGTGGCACGTCTGAAGTCTGTGACTTCCCACACAGGTGGATAACATAGGCAAGAAATGTGCTGTGGTGCCTGCCACCCACTGATAGCTGGGTTTGCTTCTGAGTTGGAGACTCAGGCCTGGGTGTGCTATCCTCTGTATTAGAATGGCACAGGATTGCATGTTGTCAGGGACTATGGCTGCAGCTGAAATTTGCAAACAGTGAATCAGATAAATTTTGTGGGATGTTTAATGCATGCTGGAAAGTAATATTTCCTACCCTATTGTAAAAGAAATCCATCCTTCTGCAGCTTTTCTTTTCTTGCCTAATTTCAACAACTGAGGCAATACAACATTTGCGATAACTCAGGAGTGTGCAGCTTGCTTTCCAGTAAATCCAGATTGCTGCTTATTACAGTGGGTACCAGATGCTGAAACATCACCATCCCAGAGCAGGTAGAAAACAAGATATCACATCATGTGTTGCATGAAGATGGTGACAGAGGAGAAATAATTCCTTGAACAACTCAAGAAGATGGGGATGCCCAGTGACTCGTGAATGTGGACTTAGAATAAACATAATGAGGAAGTACCTCTTCTTGAAAAATTAGCTGTGGAAACCATTGTTACTAACTGCTGTGGAGACCAAAGTGGGTATAGTCTTTAAAGAAATAACAACCCCCCCCCCCAAAAAAAAAAAAAAAAAACTAAACAGAAAATGCAGTTTTAAGGTCCTCCACTTGTTATTGAATGCAGTGAGCCAAACAGTCTTTAGGGCAACACGTATCTATGTGGCAGAAGTTGAGAAGGTAATACCAGGCAAATAGTTGTTCTATTCTAGACTGCTGCTGTTTCTTACATTCATTCCCAAAGCATCTGTCGGTAGCCTATCCTGGAGAAGTGTCACTGAGCAGAGTGGTCCCTGTACTAATCCAGGATGGCTGCTGTGGTGTTACAGACATTGCAACTATGCTAATACAAATGGAAAGATCACCCCAATCACCTTGACTTGCGTGTTTTAGTTGAATGAAGGTTCATATATGTGAGAAATGACATCTCTGTGGAGTGTTTGTAGCACTATAAGAGAGGGTAGATGTTGCTCAGGACACACTGAAAAACAGAGTTTAGCTCCCTTGGGTGTATAGGTCAGTCTACACGTAGTGATACGTAGGGGCCGGATTAATAACATTATCTGCTAAAATCTTGTGTTTATTCAGGAAGGATAACACTGAGAACATTCAGGTCAGCTTCTACGTGGCATCCTACTTGCATGCTGCTAGCGCTTCACTCATCTTCACTGGCTATTCACTGGGTGCTGTGCCGGCACTTTGGGGGAGCAGACAGGGAGCCATCTGGGAAGCAAGCCACACACCGGCCGGTCACATCCTCTGGTGACTCCTGGGGGAATGCCAGCCAATGAACTTTCTGTGAAAGTTTTGCTTTAAGGCTATTATTCACCACTTCGTCTGTAGCAACAGCACTTCTGTACGTGATGTCCTCCATGTCATTGCCAGTCCTCTGAGTCATCAGCTCATGAAGGAAATGACTTTGTTTTCTTTAGGCTCTCAGCTAAGCATCCAGTATAAGCACTTTCTCTTGGTCCACCTGGCCTCATCTCAGCTTTATTTAAAGTTTTCCCAGGAGCTTGTTGAAATAGTGCTTATGTTTTCTTGTTTCATATTTGTATAGGTGATGGGGAGGAGAAATTTCCTGTGTATGCCTTTTGAAAAAAACCAACACTTGGAGAACTGTGGAGGTGTTTTCTTACCTTAAATAAATTTCTCAAGCTTTCACGTAGCCAGAAGAGAACCACAGTGAAAGTGTATTTAAAAAAAAAAAAAAAAAAAAAAAAAAAAGCTTCCTCCTCCCCAAAACCCGCTTTGAAGAGATGGAGAACACTTGTGTATCTGTTCAAAGACTTATGATTTTGCTAGCATGCACCCTGTTGATCCCGCAGCCTCATCATATATGGCTGCTGCTTTTGATGTTGAATATGTTGCAAGAGTAAATTTCAATCAGTCCCAAAACAGAGAGGCATGGCTGTGTAATTATCAGGTGCTTCAAGCATAAAGTTGATCCCAAAGGGGGACAGGGAAAAAAAAAATAAACAAGGCACAAGTGTGCCTTGCTGCAGCGTGAAGTGAGATCATGAAAAAAGGAATCCCCCTCTTGCATTTTGCTTATGGGGACTTGTCTCAAATGTTTGGGCTGCTTTATCAACAGTGAAATTGCTCATGGATCATGCAAAAGCAGAAAACGATAATTAACGGAGGTTCAGGGAAGTGTTCAGTGTGTGTTTAAATCTCATTCATGTCCAGCTAATTGTGAGTGTCAGTGTTGTCCTGAATAGAGGTGATTTTAAGCATAAACTTTAATTCTTTCTAACTTGAAGCCTGAATAAATTATCCCTTTTCAGTAAATTCAGTAAGGATTAAACTTTTTTTCTGGACTATTGTCTGTAACTTTTAACACTATTTTCAATGCTCTAAAATAAATACAGACAATGTGGCCTCAGAGTGCAGTCTCATATTTCAAAAATATTTGGTGGTAAAACAGCTTATTCTTTGTGTTTTTCTTTTTGAATGCAATAGTAAATGCTTGAGAACTGGGACAAAAGTTAGTCCTTGCACCATCCTGTCTATCACCATGTCTTCCAGAGTTACAGAGACAGAAAAGATTAGAGTTTAAAAATATTGATGCACTGTCATTCAGCTTGTTTTTGTTGGCCTGACAAGCCACCAGCTGGTGCAGTTTGTTGCCATTTCATAGGCATCTCCTGAGGTATTTAAACAAGGTATTCAGTAATTCAGCACCATGTCCCTTCTTAAATTATATGACATCTTTTAGGAGTGACAGCATCCTGAAGATATGGCAGGCAGCACCTGCAGAAATGGCTAAAGAACCACCTTGTTCACCAGCAAACATCCCCAGCACTGTGTCCTGGCCATCATTCAGTGCAGCTTGGTAGGCTTTGTTGATTGGTGTGATAGTTTCATATAGAAGATTTATAGGCAGCAGTGATGGGTCACATTTGCTTCTGGATTTTCTGGAAGCCTATGAGGTGCCATGGGGTCTCCATCAAGATGGAGGAGGCAGCTGAAGACAGAGGGAGGACCAGAGGAGAGGCAGGAATGTGGTTGTGGCTTGAAGCAGGTGGGAGAGCAAGAATGGCAATCAGGCAGCTGGGGGGGGTCTACCATGCAAGGCAGGGGCTGGGAACAGGGCTGGAACCAAGTCAGAGAGCTGAGCAGGTGTCAGGAACCACAACAGGGGTCAGAAAACATCACTGCATTCATGAGTCCCACAAACAGCTGCAGGGAAGGGGCACGCTGGATTGTGGCAGCATTCATCAGTGGGTGGTGGCCAATATTCAGGGTGGTTCATGGTCTCTTGGAGACCTGCTGTGGTTTGGTGGCCAATGGCAGCTCCTTTGCCTGGGTGCTGCTTATCAGGGACTGTCAATAGCATGGCAGCGGCCTAGCTTAAGATCCTTGAGCTTCATCATGCTGTGCAAATATTTCCATAAAACTACACATGATGATCTGAACAACAGGCAACTTATTAAAAGAGCCATGATTTCCCTATCTCCTTAGTAATACAATGGTTGAGAAGTACAGTGCTTCAGTTTGGAAGAGCATGTCTTCACTTATCCGGTTAAGGTAAGAAAATGCTGGAGATAGGTAACACTAGAAAATGCTTGGGCAGGGAACTGTGTTTTGGAGTTGGTCTTGGACTGTCTTTGTGGATGCAGACTAAACTCTCAGGCCAAGAAACACAGGAAAAGTGTTCAGATAGATCCCAAATTTGGAGCCTCAGCCTTCCTCCTTTGCTTTAAAATGAAGTTTCCTATTCAAAAGGAAAGCTGACCTCATGCTTCCAGGTGCTTCACTGGGCTGTCTCCAGGCAGCTGGTGTGCTGATCACACCAGAGTTGTGGCAGCACAGAGCGTGCTACAGGCTGCCAAACCAGCCTGAAAAGCAGTCTGGGGTAGCCAGAAACACGCTCCTGCCTGCTGCATTTGGTCCTGCCATCCCATTTACATTTACCTTGGGTGTGCCTACCCCACGCAACTGTGCTTACAGCCTACGCACCACCCCTCGCCTCCCCCAGTGCTTCCACTCCCTGCGCATAAAAGGAGAGAAGGGCAGAAGGACGGCGCTATGTAAGTGGTGATATTTAGTCCGCCTTGATTCAAGCAAGCCTGTGTGTGGTGCTGCTTAGGACAGTGAGGCAACCTGTCCAAATTGACCGTGGTGGCTCATGATTTTAAAGTTAAGTGTGTGCGTAAGAGCTTTTGCCAAGCTGGAGCTCCATGCCAAGGGCTGGGAAGCCAATGTTTGTCAGTGAGACAGCAAAAGTCGTAAATGCCTTTGGCTGTTTTGCCACACTGCAATTGGGCCTATGAAAGTTCACTCTTCACACCTGGCAGTTGAGATAATTATCCTATCTCTTGCAAAAACATAATAGGTGCATTGTTTGACTTGTGAAGAACAGCAACAAAGGGCAATTGCTGAACTGAGATGTCAGCATAAGAGAATAAAAGTACTGAGGTGCAGGCTTTGATGTGGCAGAGGACAGTGGGCCCAGACAGCAAGCATTACACTCCATCCACTTTCTGCTTCTGAAGACACTCCTTACTTTGCAAATCCCTTTTATAAATGCAAATCTGCAATTAAATGCGCTCTGCTCCATTGTTGCCTGGTGAAGCTGAAAATCCAAAGGCAAAACCAGGTTGCCCTTCTACAAACGCAACTTGTCACCGAATAGAGGGATTCAATAACAGCAACTGCTGAGGTTTCAAAAGATCAAATACTTATCAGGTGTGTTTTACCTAAAACTTGCAATTTTTTTGCTGGGCACAAACAAAACGATGAATACAAAGCTCTTTCTTCTCATCCTTCCCCTTTCCCAACCCTAGGGTGCCACAAGATAAGAAGGAAGGCACTTTACCACCCCTTGCTCTGATGGTTACGATGTTTGCATGGCAGCACCTACATCAGAATTGAGGATTTGCTATGCTGAGCTCTCTGCAAACCTAGACAGAGTCTTTCACAGAAGATTTACAGTCTCTGGACTATAGTAAGCAAAGCTACACATCTTAATGAAAACTGTTTTTTTCCTCTCAAAAACTGGCTGTAGTTCAGTGGATAGAAACCCTGCGTGGGGGTTCTCTTAATTATTTAAATTCAGTGGCAAAATCATGAATACACTCTTCCTGGTTCTAAGCCAGGCTTGAGCAAAATGAGATCTATGTACTTACAGTTTTTCCTCAACATCTTTGAATCCCTTTTTAAAGCACCCTTTCAGTTTAATTAATGTTGCTTTCTCAGCATATTAAACCTCCAAAATATGACTGAAGTCAAAGGGATCAAATAAAGAGTACAGTCAAGCAACGTGGTACAGATATGACGGCTCTCTTGCTTGCCAAAGGCACTCTGACATTTCTGTGAGCGTTACAGCCTGGCAGCAAAGAGGTAGGGAGTGTTTGCATGCATATCAAGAGTCATGTGTTTTCCAAAGTCCTCCACTTGACCCCTGGCACCACCTCTCCAACCTCTTTTGCAATGTAGCCACATGCACCTGAGATATTACATGAGGACTTGCTGTGCCAATACCCATCTGGGTGCTAGCAGCATATCTGATCAAATATTCAGCCCTGTACTGGAATCAAAGTTGTAGTTTCCTTGTGCAGCACTTACAAGCCTGCATTTTAATAATGGCAAGACAATCACCAGGTTTTGAAATGGGAGAGGATTTAGAAAGACTAAGTTCTGACAAGTATCCTGGTGAGGTAAGGAATTCAAGACAGTTATGAGCTATAAATATTCATGTCTGACTTGCTCAGGATCGCTGGTTAAACAATGATCTGAGAGCCTCTTCCCTGGGAAAACCCTCGATGGAAGAAAGTTCCTTCAGAAGCCAAGGGGCATCACAGGGTGCTTTTAACCAACGTCAGCAGAGTCACACTGCACAAACATTAGAGCTTTCAGGATAATGAGCCGTTAACTACTATATATGAGAAGATAAAAATGCAGTTCAGAACTGTATTTTTCCCAGCTGGTAAGGGAAATAAAACTATTGACTGGTCTGTTGGTAACTATTTTTAAAAGGCATATGAGCGTATGCTCACATCTAACAGATGGTCCATTCATAAAAGCCTAGGGCTATCACTGTGCCAAATCAGCTTTGCAGAGGTACCTCTTCAGCATCTGAGGTGCTCTGGTTCATGGATAGCAGCTGGCTCACAAAGGTGAGAAAAGGTCCAGCTCTACCCTGCCGCCCCATGGCACCCAGCCCTAGCAAGGTCCCCCCAGCCCGGGAAAGGGCACCCCTGCCCTTGCAGTGGCTCCGCCCCCGCCCTAGCAGAAAGGAAATAAAGACTGTGTCAAATAAGAGTTACATCTCCAGAGGCATGTCAGTACCATTTGGGGTGGGTAAAAGAGTAGGTGGGTAGCAGGAAAGAAGCAAGTGCTAAAGCAAAAATTACTACCAACAAAGATAGCAAGAAAGATAGAGTAGTTTAACCACAGAATCCACAGTACATAGCTACTGAGCCTACCCCGATTATAACCACAAAATACAGAATCTTTAACCACGGTAATCAGATTATATGACCAATATTCAACACAAGGATCTACAGAGAACAGCTCAAACACTGGAAAACAATTTCAGGAACACTCATTTCAAGGTTTGAAAACATCCGTTCAGAGCAGTGCCTCACCACCGCACATGCTATGGAGCTATCTTTTTCTCAGCAAAAGCTGTAGCACATAAGTTTCTAACTCTGCAGTGCTGATGGAAGGAAGCAAACCCTGCAGTGCTGGGTTGCACGCTTGCAGTGCTGCAACATGAGCATCGTGTGCGTTGCTCTGAAAGGTGAGTGCTCAGCACATTAGGGAATGCATGTGCTCCGAGTAGCCAGCTGCTCAGAAATAAGGCCTCAGATGTGCAGATCTAGCCTCAGCTAATTTCCTCTATTTTTTTCTAGTCCCTGTTGGAGACTTCAATGTGAGTGGACCACGAATGGGCCCCACTCATGCTTCAGGGTTTAGGGTTGTGAATTGGGGCCACAGGCTCGCCTCGTCCCACTGTACACCTTTGCTCTTGCTGCATCCTTGGCCAAAGGCAGCTCAGCAGCACACAGCTCTGCTCCCAGCTTCAGGGCAGACCACTCCAGCCTTTCCTCATGCTGGTTTTGTGTTGCATTTTCTGGCTACATGAGTCTATGCAAACTGATGTTCCTCAGGAACACAAGGTCTGTTGTGCTCAGTGACAGTCAGTGTAAATATTTTAAATAGTAATGGAAATCTTTTCATAGTCTTCAAAGCACTGACCTAAAACTTCCAGCTGCAGATCTCATGTGGTTTATATTAGAACATGATGATATTGTGAGTTGGAATATCAGGCTAGCTCTAGCAATAAAAGGACACAGTTTCCACCTATTTAAACTCACTGTATCTTCTTACAGATGATCATTGTTCATAATGGATTTCTGGAACTCTTGTTAAAGAGATTTGTGCCTTTCATAACCTTTTCTTAACCAGTTTCTTAAGTTAAAAGAAAACATTACTCACCCTGTTCCACTGAAACCAGAAAAGCCAGCTATTGCTTTGAGTTTCCCTTTTTCTTTTCTTTCATTGCATGATTTGTTCTCTTCTGTATCAAGGCAGAAGACAGGATCCCTAAATATCCTGCAGGAAAAAGCTGAGAAATAATTGTTGTCAAATAATCCCATCCACCAGATTTGAAACTTTACATCAATGTTTGAGCCACTACATCTTCAGGATAACCTGAGAGGTACTTACATGTTTGATGAAGAGTGTACTGAACAATTCAAGCTAGCTGTCTTTACCTATTCTAAACCAACCGTGTTTCATGTAACAAGTCAATAATGTGTGTTTTCCCTCTCTGATAGTCCTTTGCCTCAGTTTCTGTGACCTGCTGCCAAAAGCATTTTGAAAGGATGAAAGTTAAGAACTATTAATGAGAACTGGAAATGGGATAGAACAAAAATATGTCTTCAGACGCTTTGAAGAAAAGGTCATCATGGTGGGAGATCCAAATTAAAAACAAACCTTCCTCAGAGGCACAGGCAGCATGGATCTGAATGAGGTGGGTGGAGAAACTTATGTATCTCAACACACACCATATTACATGGGAATCTGTGTTGTGCTAGCCATTGCAAATGGGAGGAATGGATGGGGTGTTGCAGCACCTTCCCCCTGCCTTCTCACACATGCACGTGGTCCATTCAGTCCCCAATAAATACATGCCTATTCCTGGGGCTGAACAGTGTGTTTAAGCTCACTAGGATAGATCCTCAGTGGGTTTAGGAACTTACCCTTTCACAAGGGCAGTCCTATTCCAAAGGAGCATTTGCCTCTGCATATAGGTGCATCCTGATGACTATATCTGAGAAAATGCATTTTATGAGCAATGTGTTCCTCCTCAGTGACCATAAAGTCCAAGTAGCTGGATGTGATTGCTTAAAGATTTTTGTCACTTTTACCTACTAAGAAAGTTACAGAGCAAAGAGTTTACAAAACATGTGCCTCAACAGGAAGTCCTCTCTACGTGTTTTAGGGAGTAGCGAGTTTACCACAGAAAGGAGCTGGCATTAGTGATCTGGTAGCCCTATGGTGAACAGCCACCTCTGTGCTCAGGGCTCACTTTAGTCTGCAGCATCCTTGAAGCAAAGACAGACAGGGTAGATCTTCTCATCATGAAAGGAAACCTGCTCTCCATACCATCTGATATGAAACTGTCATTGATGAGTTCAGAAAAGAACCAGACATCATTATTGTGTACAAACTAATTTATCTTCTGGATGAGTCCTTTCTTTGGGTGACCTGCTCTAGCTCTCCTGAGCTGAAGAGAAAGATACCATTTTAAGCATGAAGACAATCCAAAGAAATATTGAGGAGCAAATATCAGGTCACATGCTCTCAAAGAAAGCTGCCACTTCATCAGGAATGTCCTACAGTCAGATCAGTGGGGATAGCTGGATCTCCAAGAGCCTGTCTCTATAGTGTGGGATACAACTGCTTCTCAAGGTCACTGTGATGCTTCACTTACCAAACCCTCCACAGCCCCAGGATTCACCTTTCCACATGCCTTCTGTGGGTTCTTTCATGGCTGCTGAGATGCTGTCAGGGGAGAAGACTCAGAGAGGATGCTCTGGGTGCCCAGCATCAGGTTAATGCAGCCTGACAGGACTAGCTACAATGACCCACAAGTTTCTTTTCAGTTCCATGTCCCCAGAAAGTCTCTGCTCCTAACCTCTTTGTCAGACTTTTCCTTGTTTAAGACAGAAAATATAAGAAAAATTCTCCATTCCTCATTTCAACAAGAAAAAAGTGGTCTTTTATCCAGTACCTGACCCATCTGGGATCATGCATTATGATAAAAATAACAACAACAAAAAACCCTCACAGACCTTGCAGCCTGATTTCTTCACCAAAGCGCTCAAAATAAGCTTGGAATCAAGTCAACATCAGCATAAACACACAAACTCACAATTTGCTCTTTATTTTCCTAAGGAAAGAGGAGAAATTCATCTTTCCAAGTGCGGCCATGGCCTCACTGAGTCACGTACAGCTGCACAAGTGGATGTCAGCTGAGTGTCAGACCCTGCCACTGAAACTGGACACCCTCTTCGCACAGATGCAAATGACTGCACGGGGGATGCACGCTGTAAAGAGTCGGCTGCAGAGACCCTGCTCCCTCTCCCTGCTGCGGCTGCACCTCGTAGTAGCACATTCAGGGCTAGTGACACTTTCTGGAAGCCAAAACCCGAGTCTGTCGATGTTTGTGTTTGCAGGTGGGGCTGGGAGGTAATGAAAGCGAGTCCTAATGCAGGCTTTGGCCTCAGCAGAGGTCAGCAAACATCCAGGATGGGAATCTCTGAAGTAAAACACATCACAAAAGTTATTCTTACCCCAGCACAATCACTAGACTCTGGCTGTAGTTATGACCAGAGTGAGTTGTGTTTATGTTCACACAGAAGAATTTAACCGTGTGTACAAATAGGTACATACACATAAAGGAAAATCAGTTGATTGCCCTCTTCTTTGTCACAAAGCACTCATACTCACAGCAATGGCCTTTCAATTTAATAGAACAGACACAGCTGCTTATTGCTACTGTCCATTTCAGCATTCAAAACCTGGGACTTGGGGTGAAAAATACAGGACCACTCACTAAAGGACTTAAATTTCATATGCTTCAAAAAATGTCTCTCTCCTTTTAATGCTGGATCTGCTTTTGCTGTGTTGGCAAGACACAGTAGTGTCTGGAGACATCTGCTGCTATGTTTAAAGTAGCAAGTAATTTGGTACAGTAAGAGCATATCAGTAGATAGAGCATTTGGTGCTGAGTCACATAGCCACAATGTGCAGTTTGGGGGGTTTACTTTGAAGTAAATTGGGTCTGGTTCTCTGGACCAAGCACCCCCATTGCGCATGTGGCTCAAAGCTGTCTGCAGGACTTGTCCGGGGTTCAGTCTCTCTCATGACCCATCAGGAACTAGGGCACATTTGGTGCACACCTGAGGCACAGCTTCCACGTTAGTTTCCTCTGAAAGGAGTCCAGTTTGCATGTGTTAAAACAGTCCTGTGAAACAAAACAAGGTACAATAGGTGAGGGTGACAGAAATTTGCTTAAAAACACAGTGCTGCCCTGAACCGAAAAGTTAATGTGTATGGAGGCAGTGAAGAATAGGTTGTGCTACATGTGTGCACAGTAGCTGCCCAGCAGGTTCACAGCCTGGATAGATATGATAAAGATCATAAGAAAAGTGAGATCCCTACAAGGTGAGTGTCCTGCCTGAGGTCATGCATCTTATCAATGGTTTTATCCATGTGAGTCACTGTCCCTCTGAGTCAGCCCAGTCAGGACCCTGTTGAACAGTCAGTTACTGGTGCTTGGGAAGGAGTGGTGAATGGGCCTGTTTTTGCACTGAGGGGTCCACACATAGCTTATGCTCTGTTAACTGAACAGAGGACAAAAATATTTCTATAGCATGTCTTTTGCTAATAATGATGCCCCAAACTGTCAGGTTTTATTCCATTTTGAAGCAGTATGATACCTTCAGATTGACTGACACAAGCCTCAAGCCATACCCAACTGAACCTCTTCAAAAAAAAGAGACTAGGATCAATATTGCTCAGCATGAGGCTGGCATACAGCAAACGTGACCCTGGGCAAAACTGACCGCCATATTTCAGTCCTCATTAAATGTTTGTCTTATCAGTGTCTTATATCTTCTTTTTTTTTTTTTTTTTGACACATGGTTCACTGCAAATGTCACAAAACCCAATTTTTATTATTTTGATGGACAACTCACTTTCCTTTATCTAATTGCAAGCTCTTTAGGTTTATCTATACAATCAAAACTGTTCTTTAACAATATCCTTCCTATTTCAAAGAAGGATTTCTTTCCATATAGTTGCTTCTCTCGTTGGAGGTCAGCACTTCCCTGCTAAAGCTAGGCAGAGCAGTGACTCTCCTTTCCTGTGAGTGGATTAAGATAAATAAATGCAAGGCATCTCTGGCTTTGTGGGAAGAGCTGGTGATAAGAGCTGCAGCAAGAAATGAGGAGCTGAGAAATAGGCTGGTGTAGTTGACTGGAAGTTCCCCAGGGTTGCTAACTGACAATTTGGTTGGTAATTCCAGGGTGAAGTCCTGGTACAGCAGTGGGGTGCTGCTGTATTTACTTCCCCATTCAGGCACTATCTGCACTCACTACTCTGTTTTACCACCTGGTTCTTCAGCTGGATTCCCCATTGACCTGAGAGGAGAATGTAGTTGAAAAGCCTGAATCAGTATGACTCTCTGATATTCTGATATACCTGAAGGGGGCCTACAGGAGAGGGGAGGGACTTTTTACAAGGGCATGCAGTGACATGATGAGGGGTAATGGATTTAAATTGGAAGAGGGCAGATTTAGACTAGTTGTTAGGAAGAAATTCTTTACTGTGAGGGTGGTGAGGCACTGGAAGAGGTTGCCCAGAGAAGCTGTGGATGCCCCATCCCTGGAGGTGTTCAAGGCCAGGCTGGATGAGGCTTTGAGCAACCTGGTCTAATGGAGGGTGTCCCTGCCCATGACAGGAGGGTTGGGACCGGATGATCTCTAAGGTCCCTTCCAGCACTAACCATTCTATGATTCTATAAGTCTACGATTCTATGATTTTATTAAGAGGATGAACATCTCTTTTCTAATGGTCTTTATATTCCCTTCAGGCAACTCTATCACCCAGATTCATTCCAGTGAGGTTATTTAACCTTTACCTCCCTCAACACAGTTCCTTCATCCTATGAAAAGTCAGACATTATACATTCAAAAGCACCAGTTGCTTTATATGCCATTCACTGCTATTCTACATGTCCTTCTGCTCATGTTCTTCAGCTACTGTCAAAGCCATTGCATTACGCTAGCTGCTGGTTTGGCAATAGAGTATTCTTGGGTTGGTGCAGATGGAGATTATGGAGGCAATGCTTATTTCCCGAATGTCTTATCATTAGTTAGGAAGAAACCATCACATTACTTATCAGTCTTTCCATTTTTAGGTTATCCTAAGCAAAGGAAAAGTTGATGAATAGTGCTGGTGGAATTGTCCACTTGCCTCCTGTGGTACGCAGCCACAAACTTGGTGCCAGAGCACAAGAAAAAAAATCACTTTCTCCATAGGCAGGTGTACAGCAGGAGGGGAATTTCTGCCTCTCTTCTCGTATTTGGTCTCTTCTAGAGCCAGGCTGAATGCTTTTCCATGCCCACCTCCCATTTCCCTCTTTGGCAACGCTCCTCCAAAGTCTTCTCAGCCACCGGTCCAGCTCACAGTGAATGACCAAATCCTCACAGGAGAGATTGGTTTCATTCCTACATATTAAAAAAAGAAAGGTTTGAACAATTTCTGTGTATCAAAGTTGAGGTCAGACCATGATAAAACTCTGTTCTTACTTTTTCTCTTTTTACTTTTTACCTCATCATGGGTCTGTTTGGTTGTAGTGGCCATTACTAACATAGGCAATGATTGCAAAATAATGAAGAGGCAGGAGTAATACTGCTATGTTGACCACTCAGTGCTAAATTGTAGTATTTCAGTAAAAATTAAAAGAAGGGAAAAACAGGCTCAGAGTGACATATTTATCTTCTCCTCCTCCACCTTGCAACTGTTCCCCCCAACCCTCCTCTGTTGGCTTTTGCCTAACGTTTTTTCCATGTGTGGGCAACTTCAGCGTATCTGAGTTTCTGAGAGAGAGGGGAAAAAAGGAGAAAGTGAATGACTAAGATCTGCAGTCAGGGTGGGTTTTCAGAGTGGTGCTCACTACTCATTTTAGTAAGGCTCTGTAGGGAACCTGGGGCTGGCCCCTGGTGCTTTACTTTTGCCTCTTTGTTCACGGACAGTGTCACCACAGCAGCAGCAATGTCCCAGCCTTGAAACTCAGCCTGCCCTGCAGAGACCTGCAGCTTCAACAGCTGATCTCCATCGAGACTCTTCCTGCCCTATCTGCCTCTCCTACCCTACCAGGCCAAGGCAAGTTTAACCACCCCTCACACAGCGACTCTCAGCATGCTGGGGTGGCAGTGGGCTAGCCAGCAGTACTTGCAGGGAAAGCAGAGGCAGATAGGAGTGGAAAACCTGTCTGCAGCCCAAACGTGCACAGGTATTAACAACAATAACAGTGATGCTCCCTGTGCGGCAGCAGCTTGGAGGGAGCCAGGTGGTGCTGCCAGTTGGGTTTGTATGTGTCTGCACTGAAAGGTGTTCTGGGTTTGCGTGGCAGGGTTTTGGTAGCAGGGGGGGTGGAAGAGGGGTGATTCTGTGAGAAGCTGCTAGAAGGAGCCATCCAGCCAGTTCCGAGACGGACCTGCCACTGGCCAAGGCTGAGCCCATCAGCGAGAGTGGTAGTACCTCCATGATAACATACTGAAGAAGGGGAAAAAAACTGCTGTGCAAACAGCAGCAAAGAGGGGGGTGAGATATGAGAGAAACAGCCCTGCAGACACAAAGGTCAATGCAAAAGGAGTGGAGAAGGTGCTTCAGGCACCGGAGCACAAATTCCCCTGGTGCAGCCCATGGTGAGGCAGTTGTGCCCCTGCAGCCATAGAGGTAACGGGGGAGCAGAGATACACCTGCAGCCCCTGGAGGGCCCCACAGCAGAGCAGGTGGATGCCTGAAGGAGGCTGTGACCCCACGGGAAGCCTGCACTGGAGCAGACGCCTGGCAGGACCTGTGACCCATGGAGAGAGGAGCCCAGGCTGGAGCAGGTTTGCTGGAAGGACTTGTGACCCCGTGGGGGACCCACGCTGGAGCAGTCTGTGCCTGAAGGACTGCACTCTGTGGAAGGGACCCATGCTGGACCAGTTTGTGAAGAACTGCAGCCCGTGGGAAGGACTCACATTGGAGAAGTGTCTCCTGTGGGAGGGACCCCAGTCTGGAGCAGGGGAAGAGTGTGAGGAGTCCTCCCTCTGAGGAGGAAGGACCAGCAGAGACAACGTGCGACGGACTGACCACAGCCCCCATTCCCCATCCCCCTGTGCTGCTTGGGGGGGAAGGAGGTAGAGAAATTGTGAGTAAAGTTGAACCTGGGAAGAAGAGAGGGGTGGGGGGAAGTTGTTTTTAAGATTTAGTTTTATTTCTCGTTACCCTACTCTGATTTGATGGGTAATAAATTAAACTAATTTCCCCAAGTCTAGTCTGTTTTACCCTGATGATCGTTGGTGAGTGATCTCTTCATGACCTTATCTCAACCTATGAGCCATGAATTTCATTATACTTTCTCTCCCCTGTTCAGCTGAGGAGGGGGAGTGATAGCATGGCTTTGGTGGGCATCTGGCATCAAGCCAGGGTCATCCCATCACAAAAGGCATGCTTGCTGGCACCCATAACTGCACAGTCTCAGTTTGCAGTGGGATTTGAAAGAGGTTTGTTGTTTTTTTTTTTTTCCATTGATGAGAAGTGCAAGCAGGAACAGCTGCTGACTGCTTGAAATAATAGTGGAGGCACTGGGATATTGACATGTTCAAGTCAACACAAGTTGGCCTTGAAAATTTTGAGCTCCTGCTTTAAGTGTAAAATTATCCTTCAGCCACAGGAAGCTGATCACCCATGCCAGTAAGTGAAGTTCAGTGGAGGTGAGGTGACTCATGCAATCCCTTCAGAGTCTGCCCAGTTCCTGAAAAGGTGTTTTCTTCTCCTCCTCCCCACCCAGGCTGGCCAGGACAGCCACAGTTCTACAACTGCTGCTTCCTCACAGTTGCTGCTTGTGCTGCCCGAGGTGATGCATCAGCCCTGGCCCGAGGGGAAAGAGAAATCCTTTCCCCCACGGGAGAGAAACACGAAACACAAACGGCTCTGCTCCCCATGGCAGATTTTGTGATACCAGCTGCCTTTTTCTGCACCCAGAAGGTTTACAGAGCCCAAACACAAGTCCCTGCTACAGCCCTGCACGGCTCCACTGCCACAACACCAGCACCCTGTGAATGCTGGCGGGTGCTGCACAGATGCTCCCACCACTTGGGGACATTTGGGCTCCAGCTGTATCAGGCTGGCTCCGCCAATTCATGCTGGCTAGGGACCAGGTATCAAACAAGAAAAATCTTTCCTTGTGCCTCCTAGGTTATTCAGGGTTTTTGAATTGGTTATTAGTGGTGATTCCCATTCATTAAAGAATGGGTGTGAGTAATTTTTATACGTTGCTGGTTTTGCTAGTAATTACGTAAGGTGATTACAAATGAAAGAAATTAGAGGAAAAACGTTTTGGTCTCTGTAATCACTTTCACTGTTTCCCAGGAATAGTTACTCAGCTTCCTTTAGGTTTTTTTTTTTTTTTTTGTGGGAATTTTTCATGCATCAGAAAAGAAAGAATTAAATGGTTCTAAAAATAAGAAAATATGATCATAAAATCCTAGACTGGCAAGAAGAGGTGAAGATGTCTTTAATGCCTAATGGAGCACTTAGTTGAAGATGTAAGAGGTGTCTAAAGCACAGACTGTAACTTAGATGAGTCTTCTTCCCCCTTACATACTAATGTCTGATGGAAGAAAAGACGTATGTGTGTATCTTAGGTAGCCCTCTGTAGTACTAATTGGGCTGAGCGGGAGAACGCTTTAGATGTCACACAGCAGCTTTTGCCTTTGAAGGGACCCATTACTGCTATAAGTACAGTTTGACTTGGGTGTACCATACAAAAGGTTCTGTGCTGGCAGTAAGTAAATAGCCATTTGCCGTGTAGCTGTGTAAAAACCTCGCAAGACCTGCAGTGAGGGGAATGCCTGAAATGCCTTCCCCAGGTTCTGCAGCAGGTCAGACAGAAGTGAGGTGGACATCTCTGATGTACAAATGAGTGCCCTGAACCTAGAGTTTCCCTTCTTATGCTACTGGCCTTCATCTCCAGCACACAGCAATATGACCTTTTCTCTCCACTGACACCAAGAAACAGGACCCCAGCAAACCCTGAGGGACACAAGGATGCCCGCCTATGCAAGGCGGCTCTCCATGCTTTCAGGGAATGTGCTCCAGTGCAGCAGGTTCCTAGTTGGGGAACAAATGGGAATATCCTGCTGGCTGGAAGGTCTTGGACTTTGAGGAATGGGATAACTGCTTCTAGAAACATCACCTTGTGGAAGGAATGTGCCATCTTTGATCCAACTTCATCTGTGAGAAGACCTCCCAGAGCCAGGGGAGACACTCAGAGGCAAGAGTGTTACACGGAGCTGACTTCCCGGGCAGGCAGCGCACCCGCTCCTTTGGGCTGTGGGAGGTGCAGGGTGATAACCTGGTTCATCTCCAAGTCAGACCAGGAGCTAGAGGATGGGCCCTCCATGACCAGCTGGGTATTGTTGGTCCCGGGTTTCTTTTTTATTCTTACTATTTCTTTCCCCTTTCTCCCTGCCATCCTCCAAAAGCTCTCTCCCTCCTCCTTCCACCCCCAAAGCACTCGCCTTTCTCCTAAAGCCTCGCCAGCAGAAAGGAGATTGTGTGATTAGGCAAGGGGAGCTCTGGGTTTGTATTCTCTCTCCAGTTTACAGGGAAGAAGCCATGAAGTTATTCAACAAGCTTGTCCTCCCTTTGCTGAGACAATCCACCCCCTGGGTTCAGCTGTCCAGCTCTGGTGATGCTGGCACAGGGGCAGCCGTGGTGGAGATGAAGAACTTTACTCACCGAGAAGCAAAAAGCCTGTGCTGGTTTCCCCCCTGCAAACAGGAACTTGAAAACAAGGGCAGTGGAATGCCAGTGGTCGTCCTTTTTCCAGGCTCCAGTATTGTGCAAGGGGGCTCTTCTCTGTTGCAGAGCGATTGCCTAGATCAGCCTGTTTGCTGCACGCCCCTGCCCTAACCAAAGCCCCTTTTAAGTCAACGGGAAGTCTTCTTACGCATTTGGTGCCAGAGCATGCAGGCAGCCAGCCTCATTCCCCGCGGCTCCCACATTTATATTAAACTCTTCCTTGGGATTCTTAAAAGATTACCAAACACACTGTTTCAACAGAACAAGGATTTTCAACATATCCTGCCCAGAGGACTTCCCATGGGGCCTTTTTTTCTCATACTGGGAGAAGCAGAAATCCATTATGTTTGAGTTGGGAAACATCACTTAGCCATTGCTGCAGCCCCTCAAATATTCAATGATGTGCGGTTGCCCCAAAAGGCATTCTTACTTTTTTTTTTTTCTGATATTCAGAGACTGAACATCAATTTGTCCCTTGCCTAATTTGTTTGGTTTCAGAATTCTGCTTCTTCTCTTGTTTTCAAGATTTTCAGATCTCTGTTTATATTTGTGGAAAATAGGAAGTTAACATTAAACTAAGTGCAAAAATTAAAACAATCTGTGTTGCGAATATTTTGGTCATATTTAAGTTTGTGAAGGGGCTTTCCAGTTGGTTTCCTATAGACATCAGCATCATCACAGTAAAAGCTGTCTTCTTTCTTAATTATGTACAACTTCTCATCAATTTATATTAAAAAAGTGCTTTGTTCCTGCTAGACTGCCTTCCATGGAAACTATGCAGGATTTTCATGAAATGCCTTTAAATCTTGGACTTAACTGAACCTTATGGGTCTTTCCACTCATTTCTCTTTTGTTGTAAATTACTTAATATTAGAGCTGCTCTGAAGGTTTTCCCAGCTTTCCAGCCATAGGAATCTTGTTACATCTTCAAACCGGACAGCTTTGTCAAATGTCTGTCTTGTTTAGGACTGCTTTGAACTTGGAAAGTCAGCTATTCGACTTGGTTTTACCACTTTGAAGGAAAATGTTATTAATCCTTATGTTGGTCTGTTTACGTGCAGCCCTTGCTTTTTGGAAAATATTTGCTAACTTTTTTCTGACTTCTGGCTTATGTATCAGGAGATGACAATAATTTTTATATTAATACACAGAATATTTGTTACAAGGAAATGTAATGGTTTGGCTTTTTTTTATAATTCAGTAGTCATCAAAAATATGAATTTCTATGTAATGTCATGAAGACATTATTACGCCACAATTTGTATGATGGGAGGGATTATCAAGCTATTGGTCTATTAATGATGCTAAATGAACACTCCCTTTTAAATATGCATTTATCTTTTAATAGATATATTGATTTTTAAAAGCCAGACCCCTTCCTTCTTCATTTTTCCCTTCCCTCATGTTCCCAAATAATCATTAAAACACATTGTGGTTTAACATGCCTAGAAATCATGCTAATATACGCACAGTAACTAACTGATGTGCTTTTTGTGTGACTAGAAGTTGCTGGTCTTGCGCTTTCAGAAAGGGCTGGTGCTACATGTGCCTGGGCCCTAGGCAAGATCTCTTCCTCCGCTCATTGTGCTTTTCTACCCCAGTGAGTCTTGGAAAGACCTTGTATCCATGCCAGCCCTAATTTGAAAATACATCTGTGTCTTCCTCAACTCTTACATGCCTCCCTGAGGTAGGATGTAATGCTCTTATCTTTTCTCTCCTGCCAAATCTCAAACCACAAAAAGTACTGATTCAAGCTTTAGTGGCTCAGAGAGGGAGGCAGAGTGCTGCAGACCAGGGATGGGGCAGTGGTTTGGACCCTGCTTGCTTGGGGAAGGGGATACTGCTCTAGACCAAAACTTCCTGCTATATTAAATGTGATATAATATGCAGGCAGAAGTGGAACATCTCTGTTTTGGCAAAGGTAATGATCCTGGCAGGGGAAAGAAGGCAGACAAAATAAGAACATTTGGTTCAAAAAATCTTCTGTGCTCTCCTATTTTTATTTTTTTTTTCTGTCTGTGCATACTATTTTGAAACTTTTTCTCTGTTAATTTTAGGGTGAGGCCATTCTTAGTCTTTGCCCCATGAAGCGTGCTTGCACTGTTTTTCCCTACCTTCAGCATCTCCTAGGCACATGGCGGCTGTAAGCACAGGGGTGCAGTTCCATGCTGCTGCTGCTTGCATTAAATGTGTGTGTGTAAGTGGAGAGCGATGGGAAAGTGGGTGGCATTGTGCCTCTGAGGGGAGGATCCTTTGTGCCAGCTGGATCCCCAGAAGAGACAGACTCTGTCCACCAAGACAGAGCAACTCTCTTCCCTGCCAACACAGGACATGCAACAGCAGCAGCAGCACCACCACCATCCTTGGCATCAGCACGGGGATTCCAGACCACTCGTGTTCTGGTCTGGCTGAACCAACCCTTATCACCTTGTGGCAGGTCAACCCCTTAGTGTCTGCACATGGTCTGCTGCACTGTGACGTGGTGGAGCCCCCAGGACTCCAGCCTCTGCCTCTCCTTCGACTGTGCCTGGCAACTTCACATAGCCAAATAGCGAAGAGGACAGCTGTAACTCTCACCCCCCACCTAACCCCTCGCACGAGCCACCAAGCACAGGAGCTATGGGTTAAAACGCAGCAGAGGAGCCATGGCAGCTCGGTTTTTTATCCACAAGGCAAAACAATCCCCCCCTGGCAGCTGAACAGGCAGCCCCTCGGGGGACCAATTACTCCGACGTGCGCTGTACAAACAGCGACAGGCGGCGGCCAGCTCCCGGGGGAGTTGCTCCGCCGGGCTTCTCGAGCGGGAGCCAGCCTGATCCTCCAGACACAAGTTGTTCCTCATGTCAAAACTGCTGCTAATGACACAATTAACTAACCGGGGACTACAGAGGAGCTCTTAATTAGGTAAACACTGCTCGGTGAAAAACGAGCACCCGGTTCTGAGCGTACTGGTTTGTGTCAGGCTGCTGGGAGGTGAAGCCTCTGCCTGCAGATGAGGAATCTGCTGGAAGGTCTAATTTAGGTGGTAAAACTGTAACTCATCTGGGAATTCCCTTTCATGCAGAGTGTAAAATAAGTGCCAGAAACAGCTCAGCGGCTCGCAGAGACACCCTAGAAGTATTTAAAATATTTCATTGCATATACAGAAGCAGATTACTTCCTTAACCAGTGCAGCAGCACTGAAATTGCTGTCTAATTTTAAGTGGATCAAGTGGGAAAATCTCTGAGACAAAACCCAGGGGGAAACTACAAAAGCATTTTTCATTCTTCATATGATAATGGGCCTGATGCAGTGTGTGGCACTCAAAGAACAAACCGAGGATCCTTCAGCCCAAACAACTGCAGACTTCATGGATGCCTCATCACAGGGTCTGGAAAAATGAAGACCACCATGGCCATGTATTTCTTTTACCCCTGCAGTCTGTTATTACTTAGTCCTGTGTGTTGAAAGAAACCCCATGGTGTGTAGCTGGTATTGGCTGGCTGAAATTTAGATTGAAATTTTAAAAGGAGCCTCAGGGAGTTGAAGTTCAGGTCAGTAGGATTTGGGCCTCCAGCTCCTGAAGGCTTTATCTAGGTATTTTCAGGGCCCATTGCTGCAGTTACCACATGTGGTCCACTCACTGCGAGCTCTCTTGCTGGATGCTTGCCTGCTCAGCACGGTGAAAAAGCGAGCATGAAGCGGGACAATGCAGCACAACCTCCGCAAAAGGTAAAGTAATGCCCATAGCAGATGGGAGAACTTACTGATGTACAGCAAAGTGCCCTGCTGTGTAGTGCTAATTAAACGAGAACGTCAGGAGAGCTCTTATCGCATGTTAGGGGTCAGCAAACAGTTTGTCTGCAATGGGTAAATGTGGATATTGAGGAATTCAAAATCTCTTATTTCTTAGCACTTTTTACCAGCAAGTTTTACCATGTCTTGTCTAGTCAAGTTTTATTTTCATGAAGCACATGCAGATCTCAAGTTTTCTCTCAGGAGAGTAGGATCATAGTCATTTTACAAAGCTGCATTAGAGCAGCAGTGTTCTGCCAGCACTATCCTGTACCTAATATCCCTAATAAATTTGTAGGAAGTTTAACAAATCCTGTAGTGATTATTTATAGCATTACCTGCATATATGGGAACTTTCCTTCCACTCATGCCAGTTAGTCATTGGTGCATGCTCTAATGGCTATGAAGTTAATAAAGTTCCCCTCCCAATATACACATTCTCTTTTAGATTAATTATCTTTATATCAGTGTAAGAGCTCGATGTTTTTCAAGATGAGACCTGTTAAGTTTCATGATGCCTTATGACCATGATAACTCCAGTGGTATCTCTGTCTAACGGAGGAATGGAAATGATTTGTTTTATGTTGGTTTTGATTTTCAGTGTTTGCTGATTGGCTCTTGGAGATAGATATTAACTTCACGGCAGGAGATAGAGAAGTACCTCATCTACTGTGTCACTCAGTGTGAAATATATCTGTTCTCTTGGTCCCACTATTTACTTTGCGGAGAAACTCTGGCTGAGCATCATCTTCAGTATCTGGAAAGAGTAGACTGAGGGCAGATATCTCACCACTGAATTCGCTGATGAAGACAGAGTCAAGAAAATATGGTAGAAAAATCTTCCCTTTAGTGTTTTTATTAACCTGAGTTGATGCATTGACTTGTCAGGAAACAGTCAGGCCCACAGTTTTATTCTTGGGCTTCAGCTTTTTAACACATGGAAAGACATTTTTATGTCGTACATATTTTTTAAGACTTTTGTCTGTTTGCTTACTTTCTTCACCCCCTCATCTCATTCCTCTCATTTCTATCTTTAGAACTTACCTGTGTTTGTTTATGCTGTTTCCTTCAGCTGCACTAGATTCAGATTTCCATTTTCTGGTGCATACCAGCACAGTTTGAATAACCTCTTGAACTCTGCCATTTAATCCCATGTGTGTTGTTTTCTTTTTTTTTGTCCATTGCTTCCTTTCCAATTTAGCCACATACCTTCTATAGCTCTTCTTATGGGTTGTACAGGGCATGCAGTCAGTCCCCCTGCTGAGTCTAAGGATTTTAATTTCCCTGTTTTTGACATGAGGGTCTTTCTCAACTGCTTCCTCAATTTTAAGAAATCCCCCTGTCTGAAGTTCATTGTTACCAATGTAGTTTTGGGGTATGACTCTTCCCTTGCTGAGGTAGAATTGAACTATGTTGTGGTTACTGTTGTTTTTGATTTAACTGGAACTGCTTATCAAATCAAAACTAGTTGTGCCATAGGAACAGTTTTTCTATGTAGCAGCTCTTTCAGATGCAGAGAATTTCCCCTAATATAGCCCAGTTTGTATGTGGGCAGCTGAGGCCACCGCATATCATTGTTTTGTTTGACTCAGCTGCCTAGTCTTCCTCAATACTGCAAGTTCCCTACTCCACACCATTACTGGGGTAAAACAGCGCCAATTTTTGAGGGTTGCCTTGCTGTTTAATAACCGATTTGATAAAAAACTAGCCTTCAAGCTTGTTACTCCATCTAGAGCTGGCCTGGTTGGAAAATTTCCACTTTCTTGGCAAAAATCAGAAATGAAATCAATGTAGTGACCACACCGAAAAGAATGTAATGACATTTCATAATTGAAGACATCCGGTTCAGAGGGAACAAGAGGTTTATGTTCTTTCTTGCTGTTTTCTCACACTGTCTTCTCTAGATGCAGAAAAGCAAGGAGGGTGAAAATGTCCCCCTCGTTCTAAAACATGGAAATTCTCCAGTGAAGCAGAATAGCTCAACATAATTAAGAGTGGTGGTTGTTAACTAGGCCTGTCTTCCTCCTTCCTCTCCTGTAACAGAACAAAGCTGAGATGGACACAAAACAGTGTGCATGGAAGGCTCCCTGCCACAGGGTGAGCATGTATCTCATACTCCAAACAGCTTACAGTGCTGGGGACTCCAGCATTGGCACTGGACTCTGGTACCCGCAGCACTTTCCATGATACCTCATCAGAGAATTATATTAATTCACTGTGCAGAAAATAATTCAATTATAAGCCAGTTGTTGACACATGCAGACTAACCAACAACGACTCAATACAGTACATGCAGTTAGAAAGGTGTAGTACATGTGTTGGCAGACAGTGGCAGAGTTTATTTCTGGCGGCTCCTCTGGTCTTGCATGGGAGGAACCTCAAGGGGCTCATTAGTGATGGGCTGGTGAGTGCACGTCACACAAAATGAGGGTTGGCAAGCCGGTCACTCAAACCCTGACTCAGCAAAATCCTTCAGCGCACGCCTCGTGGTGGTGCAAGTTCAGTGCCCGGCTGAGGAGGGACCAGCAAACCACTTTGGTCCTCACAGCCCTTCTGGAGCAATTTTTCTCTGGTCTTCAGCTGCAAGCTGTGCCTGCCACTTTGGCATTCAGTAACTTTCAACAAGTGTTTTAATGGCAACAGGCAATATTGTGGCTGTATCTGTCTAGGCTGGAATGGCTTAAACCATGACAGTTTGAGAGGTTTTCCTCATTTTTTTGGAAGCAGAGATTTGTTTTTTTTTCCCTCCTTTACATGCACCAAAGCTATTGACTCTGCTATGGCTCTGAAACCAAAACCGCAATAGCAATGTTTATTTTTAGGACCCTGGCTTGTGTCACCAATTTAGAGAAGATGTGGTTAAGCTAACCGTCACTCACTTCTACTGCTTGCAATTTTGTGCTTCACATTTGTATAAAGCCTATTACCAGAACAACAGAATGTTTCTGTTCCAAGACTTTAGATAATTGATAATTTGAGAGGAAGTCAATGCAACTTCAACGTTACAATTTATCAGGTCTTTCTCACACAGTTTATGAAATGAATATAAAAAGACTCTTCCATATAAAAATCAAAATAGGTAAAAGGGGCTTTTAAAGATATCAGCACAAGCACTAGCCGTCTGTCTTGGCAGACACTAAGAAACAAATGACCGTAAAAAGGGTGTCCGTGGGAAATAAGCAGGATTGTCATCCTTGGCCTGGCAGTTAAGCTTGGCTTAGCTGCTGCACATGTTTCCATGGCTCTGAGCATAGATTTTGACTACAAACCAGCAGTAGTACCAGGTCTTGTGTGTATTTTTTTAAATACTGCTGCTGCCTCACAAGTTGGGCTGTGAGCTTCTTCTGCTCTCTATAGCTTGGCCATTTTGAAAATTTTGCCTGTGGTGGCTCTACTCAGTGCTCTGTCATTTACTCTTGTGTAAAGTGAACACAAACCTGAGCCACTCTGATCTGGCAGAGCTCTATATTTATTTTGCTGAGTAGTAAAACACTAACATGTTAGACTGAAAAATCCAGTCTGCTGTGAAATGGTACATTACCACTTATAACATTTTGGAGCATGCACAGATTTTAATGTGGTGCTTCTGCATCATTGGAAAAGCCTTTATCACAACAGCTTTGCCATTAGCTTGACAAGTGGCCCCTGATGTCACTTACCAGTGACTGTAATTCATTCAGTGTATCTCACTGCCTCAGACTGTCCATCAGTAAAAGGAATTGGAAAAGGTAAACCTCCCAAGCTGAAGAGTGAAAGGGAGGAAGAGTCTCCGAATAGCTCTGGACAGTACTCTGGATTCTGGTGCCTACAGAAAGAGGTTCTCAAGACCCAGCCTTACAGCTGCAGGAGAAAGTCCCTGGGAAACTGAAGACAAGAAGATCAGCCCCTGTAAACAAAAAGTGGGACTAAGCCATCAACCAGCCACCTTGCTGGGTGTGGGAGTGTGCATGGCTCTGCACTGTGGGAGGAGCAGACAGGAGGATCTGGGACTGAGGGACCCACACGTTCCCCAGCACCTCCTGAGATGGGGAGCAGGGTGGTTAATGCCATCTCTTTTGGAGGGTGGCATTTCTTTTGAGAGATGCTCCTTAACCTTCCCCTGGCCCACGCCTTGCCAGCAGAGGAGGTGCAGATTGGTGGCACAGCCCACCTCCTGATCCTGCTGCCTCTGCTTCCCTTCCCCACGCAGTCCTTTCCTCTCTCCCCTGCACGGCCATGTCAACAAGCTTGGGCATGGCAAAGGCATGTGCTTGGCTTCGTGCTCATCCCTGTGGATGCTGTGAAGCCAGGGACATCTCACTGGAACCTAACAGTAACGCTCTGATCCATCATCCAACACTTCATGAGTAGCAGCAGCCACTGACAGCACTTCAATAAAAGTAAATATGCCCCGAAGGACAGCTGTTTACATACTAAGTGAATGGAAAATGGTAAAAGGGTGGTTTTGTGGCATTTGAGAAGGGGGGAAACAAGCTACAAGGTATAAATGGGTGTGCGAGTGCGTGGTGACAAGTGGCCAAAAGTCTACTGCTCAGTGGCATAGGGAGTTTCTCCTGAGACCCTGAGGACTGAGAATGCAAATGAAGAGGGCTGAGGTGAACCAGCAAGGAGTACATAGTATGCAGGACCCAGAAAGTCACTTTAGCAAACAAAAGACAACAATTAACAAGGGCTTTATTGGAAGGAAATAAGTCAGGAAGGAAACAGTTCTCATTAGGATTAGATAACAGGCAAGAAAAATGTAATAGAAACCAAAAGAGGGATAAAAAAATGGAAAAGAATTAAGTTTCTGAGACAGACACTAAAAACAATCCAGAGAAATTCATCCGCTCTCTTTGGAGAAAGAGAACAAGGATTAGGTAATTTATAAGGCTGGTGAATCATCTGCAGTGAATAATTTATTTTGTGAATGTGGTCTCATTTTCTGCTCAGAAAAAGTCTGTAAGCAGGTTATGAATTAATTGACATGCATTTGCCAGCTGTTTATGAATAAAGTTTGGTGCAGTTTGTTCACATGTATTCTTTGGAATTAGCAATTTTTAGTCTGCTATGACTTCAGTTAATAAAGCATGTAACTTATTTTGGGTTCTTTTCTTTCTTGTCTGATGAACATCACTGTTAATCCTGTGTGAGCTCTTGAATGAATGACTAAGCCTGGACACTAGCATAGCCCCTTTGGGCACTCAGGGCTTCTCCATGCTCAAGATATTTTTCCGGGCCCTTCTTGAGGTTGCTGCTGGCAGGCTTGCTCTGTGTACAGATGGTAAATCTCATGGTCAAAAGACATTTGATGGCATTGCTTCATCAGAGGTTTAGAAGTGCGTGCTGGTGTTAAATCTGTTTCCCAGTGAGATCCTCCAAGACCTGCTCAGGGCTCTCTGTTGGGGTGAGCTGGCTTGCACTGGGGCTGCAGGTCTGCTGGGACTTTTAGGTGCCAACACGTGCAGCCAAAGGGAAGAAATAATATAGACATAGATTTCTGATCACACAGCTATGCTCTTAGCCCAAGAAGAAAAATCCAAAGGCATAGCATTTCTCAACGGCTCTCTTTTCACTATCTCTGAAAGGAATGTTAGCTAAAATGCAGGTCTTCAAGGGAAAAGCAGGTGCTGGAAAAGGGGCTGTAGGCCTGGATTCAACAGAGCATTTCAGCATATGCTGAACACTTAACCATATGATGCCAATAGGGCTATATAATGGAATCTACTAAAGCTTTGTGATCCACATCCTCGTGGAGGCTGATTTTTTTGATAGCATTGCTTTGCAAGAGGACAGCACTCCCTAAAGGAAGACCATGGACGAAATTCACAAATTTATCCTGTTTATTGCCCAGGAATGATTTTTACTTCTCTGTTTCATATTAATCTTTTTGATGGGAGGCATTTGTATCACAGTTGGTTTTCTTTAAACAAATGGCTGGTCTGTGAGGGTCCAGCCTTGTGATGAGTCTCCCTTTGACTCTGTTGAGGAAGCAGTAAAAGTGATTGGGTACAACATTAGGGCACATTTCATCTGGAAAAAATATCTGCTCTTCTCTTTTAGTGAGAGCGATCTCAGAGGCTACTGCTAACTGAAGCAGGTCCAAAGAGCTAAGCACGCACATTGGTTTAAAGTTGACTGTGCCTCTTTCAGATGTCTCAGAATTTAAATCTATAATCTTGCCCTGAAATATGTAACTTTAAATGCATGCCACTATTTCTGCTTCACTGTAGCAATTAAAATCCAGTTAAATCTAAGTCAAAAAGAAAGAAAGAAAAAAAAGTGCCACAATATAACATACATTATATTAAATTACTTCCCTGACATATTTAGGAATTAACAAAAAGCAAGAAGCCTATTTAACAACTTGCAACGTATATGATTTTAACAGCCAAACTTACAATAGCTGTTCTTTCATCTATAAATTAAATGTATAACAAGGCCATAATTAAAGACCTCACTAGCAAAACTTTTCAGTGGTGTGTTCTTTGCAATGGACTTTGAAGCACGTTCAATTGGAGCAATGGGAATTCTTCTGGACAATACTACAAGCTGCAGATATAGCTTAGTTAATTACAAGCAGAGCTTGCACTATTTATTCCTCCTGCCAAAATCCTTATGCATTGCAACAGAGAACTGTTTTTCCCTTGTGCTTGCTTACTAATGCTGCTAGAATGTGAATATAAAATAATACCTGTCTGTCTCTCTTGATCCTAGACACGATTATTATGCTTTCATGCTAATTTCCCTGTCTATTGAGCTAAGATTAAGCTGGATTAAGGAGGCAGAATTTCCATATGCAGTTGGGGTTCCCTAAATATTTCAAGGTGATGCTGGGCAGCTAAAGGTACAAGGCAGCTATTGTTTAAATGCCATGGGGCTCTCCACTGCTGTCTCTGCTCACCCCTTCAGAGACAGGGCAGTACTGATGGCAACAGCAATGGGGATTGTTCTCAGTCTACCCGAGTGCAGAACGGAGCCCAGAAATACTGTCTGCTATATAAGACTAGCAAGTGGTTCTGGCATATCACACACCTGGATCCCTGGTCTAGGGATTCAAACTAGTGTGAAGCTGGTCAGTGCACCAGTGTATGGGTATCTCCCAGATTCCCTCCCCTAATATTCAAATAATCGTTTGCTCATTTTTGCCCTGTTATTTGGAAGCCTGCAATTAAACCCAGAAGGTTGTTTAAAGATTTGGGTACCACTCTGGAAAATAACAGAAACATGGTGCCGGAGTGGTGCTCCTGAAGCAGAAAGTCCCCTTTCCAATCCCTTCACATAAAACCTTTTAAGACCTGATCACTCTCTGTCTGAAGTCTGCTCCTCCTGGAAGGCTGCATCACAACCTCAGGCCTCTGAGGGCTGGAAGTCTCCTGTGGTTTCCAAGCTAAATCTACCTGTGGCCAATATATTTCCATTTCTCCTTGTCTCAATATTAGTCTTTGCTAAAATTACATTCTTTTCCTCTGTGGTGTTTACCTCTTTAGGTATTCTCGGAGAGCAGTCACATCCCTTTTCTGTCATTCGTTTGGCTCACTTCTGACAAATTTCTCCCCAAGGGACCCCAGGGCCATTCCCTTTCTGTCCTCCCCATCATATGCGGATGTGTGTTTGTGGCCACAGTGGAGCCACAGCTTGCAGACTTTGCTATTTGGAAGAAACCAAAGGAGGCCCACTCTGAATAATTATTGGCCAGGCAAACCTTTTCAGGGAATGGCTTCAATGCAGGTCGTCATGAGCTTGGGCTCATATTTGTGTCTGCACTCAGCTCGGGGGTGGGTACCTTACCGTTCACGCTGCTATTCCCCGCTCCACCCGGCCACTCACAGTGAGGTTGCAGCACAGCCGTGCACGCAGCATTCAAGCACGAGCTTTCCCTTCAGCAGCATTTCCGCAAGTCCTTGCTCCAGTGTCTTTCACCCTACCTCTCCCAGCCCTCTTCTCCCCTGAAGCTGGATTATTACTGTTTCCCTATTATTTACTTGTTTGTTTACTCCCTTTATGAATTACCAGCTTCAGCCAGCTCCAGCTAACCAAAAACATGCTTCCAGTATGCAGTTATCTGACTAGGGAATCACATGAGATATCTGGGTGGTGATCTGGTGGAATAAACTGAGAATCAGCATTTTGGCTACGGTAACAAACAAACAATTCAGTACCACAGTTTAGCTTTGAACTCGATCAGCCACGCACTCGAAGGAGGTGTTTGCAGGGCCAACACGTGACACAACATGTTGGACAGCTACACTGAAAAGAAAAGGATGCAAACAGATGATTTACCAGTGTCAAACCAGTTAGCAATAAACATGTAAAAGTTCGGGTTATTGCATTTCTAGGTATAAAATCCTGCCTGCGTTGGTACAGTTTCTCTCAGATATGTGTGGTAATACCAAAATGATACCTGTTCTAAGCTTCCCCACAAAGGTTTGCTTCCTCTTGCAGAAGGCTGAGCCATGTTTTCCCCTCCACAGGTTTAGGAAATGTGAGATTCCACCAAATTGCCCTTGTTCTCCTGCTTCAGAAACGCTGGGCAGAAGAAGAGAGCAGCACCAGCCTCATCAAATTTCTGCTTCCGACCATCTCTTGGCATCCATCCAGCATTCCTGTCCCCATGGCTTCCACTGTGACTCCCTCTCCATGGGACACATGAACCTGCCTGGCACAGGCCCGAAGCATGCCACCATTGCACGCCATGCCAGAGCCAAGAGATGGGCAGGCAGGGCAGGCTGTGGCATATTTCAGTTAATGTGTATGGTAAAAGCTTGTGTGGACTGCCTTGGCTCTCAGTCAGATCAGGCCCCACAGATCCCAGAGGAATTCACCTGAGTATCCCACCTCTAACCCAGTGCTTCCCAGTGTGGCTGCAGTCTAGACGTCCAATTCTGTCGGATTCCTACGTGACTTGACAGTTTTAGACTTTCCCCATTTTATCTATTTTAACTAAATTCCCTATAAAACACTCCATCAGGTGCCTTCCTGAAGTCCAGATACATGAGATCTACTGCATTTCTTTAGTCTGGAAAATCAGTCATAGTCATGGGAGAAAGGTATGAGCCTGAAGTGATGTACCTTTGGTAAATTCTTACTGACTTTTTTATTTCATTTTCCATTTAATCCTATCTTTAGCTCAACAATAATACATACACCTTCAGTTCAGATTCTAAAATCAGATTAACAGACCTATGGTTACCTGGACAGCTTTTTTTGCCTTTCTTGAATACAGGAACTACATTTGCTGTTCCCCAATCACATGGCCCCAGCCAAGCACAAAAGAAAAAGTCATTAAAGGTCTGTGCCGCAGACCTGCAATTTCACATGCAAATAATTTCAGAGTTGAAGATGGAGAGAGTCTGGTTCACCCAGTTTGAAAGCAGTGAGCTCTTTGAGCTCCACTTTCCACCTCAGGTGTGATGATTTCCAGTTCACTTTCCTTCCACTCCCATTAGTCATCCTGCTTTTGCCATCACATTTTGCATCCTCAGTGAAATATTAAGGGAAAGCATTCACTGAGTTTTGAGGCTGACTGCTTACTGTAGTTATGATCTCTAAGTTGCCCTCACCGAACAGTGCCCTCACTTCTTCTTTCTCTCTTCTCTTTTTATTTATATAACTGAAGAACATTAAGTTACTGGTTTTATTTCCTTTTCAAGATCTAAGCCAGCTTGATTTTTGGTATTGTACATTCTATTCATATGGATGTGACCTCCAAGGTGTACCTTTCCTTGCTGAAGGGTCCCATTTTTCATTCCATGTAGGCTCTCTAATTGTTCCAGATTTTCTTTATTTGAGCCGGTTATTTGCACTAGGAGTATTGCCCTTTGCTGTACAGTCCCCCCATCCCTTTTGCTTGCATCTGTGACTTAAGCAAATTTCAGACTTTGCATGTTGAAGTACAAGCTGCTCAGTCCAGATGGCTTCAATCACTAGTTCTCTAACTTTGTCAAACTTTTCCTTTTTTAAATCAAGGATCTTATTAAGAGAACTGAATTAATTCCTAATCATTTGATTGAAGTTAATTTTCTATAATCAGATCTTCCAAAATGTCATTAGTATTGACAAAATCATGTCAGCAATCACTTATCTGTTGACAATCATACCCAAGAATATATGGATCCTGCTCTGATTAGTCTACCTCTGAGAAGCTGAACTTTCCCACAAGAACAATTTCTGTCATTACTTTCTTCTAAGAACTCTGCAGAGATCTCAATCTATATCAGAAGTGGGTTTTACATCCCTCCCTGCTTTTTCTTTTCCCTTGGCTAGTCAGTCAGGACTGTAACTCCCTTCCCACATAGCCTTCATCCATCTTTTCTGTTTACATTCAAAACTCTCCAGGAGTGACTCTGCTGCCTTGTACAGAGTGCAGTCTTGATTTTGTTTGGTCCCCGGACACCACCATAGTTATTAGTCATGTTTATATAGCGATCCTGTATCATCAGGTTGTTATGACACATTTTATGAATGTGTTGGAATCTCTTTGATGCTCAGAAGTGCTGCAAAGCAGAGTTATACATCCCCAGCAATGTTTGCAGCAGTGGGGCAAGGCACGCGGAGCTTGTATCCCAATGCTGTCTAAGTTCTTTGTGGAACATGAGACAGTTGTTATTCTAACCATCACATACCTCATCCTTTTCATTTAAACCAGTATCAGCACAATGGCTACTGCTAGTCCAAAGTGTTAACAGCTGTGTTAAGTGGCAGCCAACCAATTTCCTGTAACTTGTGGTGAGGTAGCCAGATGCAGAGAATGTCTATATAAAGGCATCTTTTTTTTAATTTTTTTTTTTTTTTTTTTTTTTTTGTGGAGAGGAAATAAAAAAAAAAAAGCCCCTTTTACATTTGAGTTCAGTTTCCACATCTAGTCCAAGAATAGTATGAGGGCTAAGAGCAAATGCCACCATATTGACATGGTGGATGGGGTCAAGAGGCACTACAAGTGGGGAAACGGGATGGTGTTTACCCTAGGCCAGCCTCTGTTGTAATTTTGTGTCCCTTGGCTGATCCCAGAAGACATACTTCAGCTTCTCTTCTCCTAGTGAGCATAAGACACTACTCTTTACTACCATACTCATGTGCCTCCTCGCTTAAACAACATGGGATCTCTCCACAGTTGACAGATGAAGCCTTCCCTCCCTCCCTGTGGGAAGCCACACCAAGGGAGGGGGAGCTGAAGACATCCTTCAGAAAACTGCATCTTTAAGGCAGGGGAAACCTGCACAATGTGACAGAGGACACAAGTCTCTCTGCCAAACAGAGTGCAGGTGGTGTTGCCTGTGCCTCAGTATTTACCTGCACAGCAGAGCAGAGTAGGGTGAGGTATTTGGTCTGTAGCTGGTGCCACTGCAATCCCACGGGGCCGTAACCTGAGGGTCCTGAGCCCATCTCCATGGGGCACCTCCCCCGCCTGGACCATAGAATCACAGAATGGTTTGGGTTGGAAGAGACCTTAAAGATCACCTAGTTCTGACTCCCCTGCTATGGGCAGGGACACCTTCCACTAGACCAGGTTGCTCAAAGCCTCATCCAATCTGTCATTAAACAGCCTGGGCTGGAGCAGCTGTTTCAGGTCTGGCTGGAGGGGGTGGCTGCAGGAAAGCCCAGCTCAGAAGGCCAGGAGTCTCCTCTGCAAGGCAGAAGGCACTGCGTGGCAGCAGGCAGACCTTGGCATACGTTGAGATGACAGCTGGGTTTGCTCCCTTCTAGCACAGTCCAGCCTCCCCTATAGAGACACAGTGAGGGATGGGCCCTGGCCACCTTTTAGGGTCAGGCTGTTGGGTTAAAGCTCAGCAAGTCATTTGGTATGTGCTTGGCTGAACAGGCGGGGACTGGCTGACACATGGGGGCACAGAAAATTAAGAGGCTGCTGTGCCTGGTGTTATAGAGATTGCTTAGAGCTGAGACCTCCCGTGCTCAAATTCCCTCCCCTCTGCCCATGCAATTCAGGAAAGTACTTGCTTTATCTCTATGTATGTTGGGTGTGTATACGTACATGCATGTGTGAAGGACCATCTGAAATCTACCATGCCTGGAATAGGAAGGTAGAGGATGATGAGCAATATCCTTAAAAGGCTTTATCCGCTACTAAGCAGATACATCCTAAATCATCTGAGACAGCACACCATTACATCAACGTTAGGGAGTGAAGGAGGACAGAAACATAGGCGGAAGGCAATGGAAAGTTGCTGTGGACTCATGCTCTTACCTCTGCAAACAGCACTATGGGATCTTTAATGACTAGCCTAGGTCAGGACCTCTATTTTACGTCTTGTCTGAGCAATTTGCAACAGAGCCCCTATTAAAACCATTCTGGGGGTATTGGTTTTCTCTTGACTCAGAGGGAAGACTGCTGCTTGAATCACTAACAAGAATTCAGCAGCACCTGGGTTTTCATTGGCAATGAACCACCCATGTACTGACCAAGTGGGAGGCTGTTAAAGAACAACTTCCCACCATCTGGGGGAGGAACAAAAGCATTCACTGTGCCACACAACTGTCTAAAATCTGTGACACAGGAGTGATTTCTTAAAGAAAAATTCCTTTCTTTACTGGGGGCAGGGGGAAGTAAGGCAAACTCAGACACCCTTCCCCAAGGGGAAGAGTGCCGTTTTACTGAGTGAGCTGCTTGGACATTCCTTGCATGCGTGTGTGTGGGTCTAAATTCAGACAGACAACATCCCTGAAAATTTCCCTTGAACAGCTGAAAGCATGAGGCAGTCAGCACAGTGCTGCAAACATATCATGCACACATCTGAACTTTGCTGTATTGGGAAACAGCAGCAGAAAATAACTGTGTGAACAGCGTCATTCTAGGACACTGCCTTGGGGCTCTTGTGGCACCAGAATCCCTTCAAGGAGCTCAGAGCCTTGTAATTACATAGCTTTACACACCGCTTGTTGCCTTCGTCTTAAGGGCTTGTCACAGTACCTGTGAAATAGTCTTCTTAGAAGTGGAGGGTTGGAAGTGCAGCTAATGGTAGCAAAGTCACCTTCCTCAAACCACAGACAGGGAAATTCCTGATGACTCTTGACTGCTCTGTCCTAATTCCCAGTTCATACTTTGTCCCTTTCTGGGCAAGATCCAAAAGCTTGATGTGCCTCGGGGAGATATAGCCAGGTCCTCCCAAAGTTGGATGTGGTTAAGCACAGCCTTATTTATGCAGACCTTAGGCTGTGTCTATACATGGATGCTTAATCCTGTTGTGGCACGGTAGCAAATACAATGGCAAATTCTCATTCAGCCAGGAAAGAAATGCCCAACAACCAGGCTGAATCTGTTGCCACAGTGGCTGAATAACGACAAGACAGCTATAGTGTCAAATGCAGATCTCTATATTAAAAGGTTTCGGTTCCCACTCTTAAGTGATTATGGAAAAAGGACTCACTTGCCCACTTCCAATAAATGAGAAACATGTTTCTTAGAGGCAGTATGCTTCCTATGCTTGTAGTGCAGTGAATCTGTTGGCTAGTCTACTATTTTTGACATGCAGCTGTTACACAGAAACATCTGATAGTTTCTTTTCTTCAGGCTCAGTTGCTGCGGTGTCAGGAAACAGCCTTTGGTTTCAGTTCTTGTAAGATGTGAGCAGGTATGTGAGGCCAGTGCGATACCTCAGTAACACAAAAAACATCCTGCAGCCTGCAGGAAGAAAACAGAGGTACAGAGCAGGGTAGGCTGATCAGTTCCAAATTCTCACAACGAATATTTGCTTTGATACATTTATATTTAAAAAGTGCTAAGCGGCTAATTAAAAAAAAAAAAAATCACAAATTGGAGTGATATGTGTGTTTCTTTTCCGCTGTGAAACCAGGGAATGAGTCCATTGACTTATGAGACAACATGCTGATGCTTTGGGTAAGAACAGCTTCTCACCAATAAACGGAAAACAAAAAGCTCATCCAATGACTAGTAGCACAGAAGACTTAATTGCACATCAGCATTGGATAAAGCTGCTCCAAATCTGCAATGCTGTGAAACATAAATGCAGAAGTGTGAAAGTTCAGTGAAGACCCTCAAATACCTAGGGTGGTTTAGGCCAATGATCAAAGCTTGTATATCAATTTAATACAAAATATAGGAGTACAGTATGCAATATTTTGCAGGATCTGCTATCACTCTTTCTTGGGACCCTAGAGGAAAAGGGTTAGCTCTCTCTGAGACAAGCTCTACCTGGGCAGGTGATGTGCTAGGAAATCCAGGTGGCAGCCATAGAAACCATGGAGACAGCAACACATCTTAGAGCCTTCCCAATATATCTTTCTTCTTTAAATCCTGGCAATAACTGCAAAAACTGCAACAGTAGAAGCAGTTCCCTCTCCTCCCCACCCTGAGAACAATGCAGTTCAGTCCTTGCTCTGCAGAGCACGTATGGGGTTTTTTTGGAGGTCCTGGGTTTCATACATTTACTTTTTCTAAACCTCAACTGACAAGAGCTATAGCAATCTGGTTCTGTATCAGGTTTGAAGCCTTTGGCTTCCACAAGCTGTGGTTTACGCTGCGGAGAAAGAAAAGGTGAACATCCTTTCATGTGAGATAGGGTTTTTGCTGAATCTAAGAAACCCTTAGAGTGAAAATGTGGCAAAGCTGCTTACCTTGCACAGTGAGGAGCCTAAGTCAGTAAGCCAATGTTCACTTGCAGTACCTGGGCTTGGGAGCAGCCCAAGCCTTCCTGGACCAAGCCGATTGAATATGGTCATAACCTATTTCCTATGGCAACAAGCCATTCCAGGTATCGTATCTGCTATAATGCCTTTCCTTAATGTGGGGAAGTGGGCTGAGAATTTGGGGCATTAACATAGCATTAGATAGCATTAGCAAAACTGTTTTTCACTTTTAGGATCCGTTTGTCACCTTTGCTCACTGCTGCAACTTGTAACGTAGCTCAGGGGCAGCAAGCACAGCATAACTGGGGGACTGTGAAACCTGCACAATTACGGCATCGGGATGAGTCAAGCTGACACGTCCCCTGGGTGTACAGGTGGCATATGTGCTGCAGCTCACCATGAGCAAGATCTGGGTTGAGTCTTGTGTATCCGGATCTGTGGGTCAGCTTCAAACATGTTTAGTGAGAGGTTACTGCTGTTGTGTCTGTGGATGCTTCAGACCATGGCACAGCTCTGGGACAGAAATAGCAATGAAAAAGCAGGACTGTGACCGTTCCCTCTTGTGATCCTGTCTAACACCTTCAAGTGACCAGCCACTGCATTTGGGAAGGTGCTTGGAAAGACCCTGGTTTACGTTCTACCACATTTTCCCAAAGACCATTTGCTGGCCATGCTCCAGGATGAAAAGCTGCCTTTGCATTCACACAGTGTCATTTTTTATCATGTTCTCTAACAGCAAAAAGTGCCTGTTGCTCCTGGGGAAGCCCGTGACACCTTGCTTTACTCCCCAAGAGTGAGGTTGTCCAGGAAAGGTCACTGGTGTATCCTCATGTCTGTGGACTCAGAGATTTAAGGGCCCTGCTTCCATTCTTCTCTTCATCAGGGGGCAGCTGGGTGAGGATGTTGTCACTCCTACCTAGAGCCTCAAACACTCCAGTTTGGCTAATAAGTAGTTAAAGCAGAACTGTAATTTATGCCTGCCCATGACAATGCAAAAGAGCAGCAGCTCAGTCCCTGGGTGAGGGTAGACTTGTGCATGCTGATCCACTTGTTAAGGTACTAAAACACCTTTTGTTTTGTCTAGCTCTATATCTCACCATGTGTTTAAGGAAAGGAAACCCAAACCTGGGATATAAAACAGAAAATTTGTCTGATTTAAAAAATGCTTCTGCAATGCAGTAACTGATGTAATGGCTATATTCATTTGAAAGACAGCTGGTTTCTTTTTCTTTTTTTTTTTTTGTTTCTCCTATTTTTTTTTTTTCCAGCATGACAAGAAACTGGTGGCCAAAGCTAGAAAAATGATATAGTTTATTTGGGCTATCCTGCTTCTGACAGAGACAAACACTCTCTTCCTGCAAACACAGCTAATCCTCTTTGTCTGGATATTTTATTAGCTGAAGTTTAAATCCTTGAACTCTCACTTTATCATGTGTTTCCCCTTACTGATGATGTCACCTACCCACCTCCATCTAATGAGTCACATACAGCGGCCAAACATAAGTGCTGGTAGGATATAAGGCTCTGCCAAGAATTTCAGCCTTCTAACACTTACCTTATTACTTGATGAAATAGGAATATAATTTATATACTAGATTATATTCCCTGAAACATAAAGGAGGTCATTGAGAGCCTATAATTACCTCCTGATTATAGAAGCTGAATGCAACAGGAGTTGTTAGTAAAGGAGGAGGTAGGACTGATGTTGGTTCTGCTGTGTAACCAACAACAAGTGGCTCGTTGGAAAATTATTTTCTTCCTAAACATTTCCATATGTCATGTGGGCATACAAATATCACTGCAAAGCATCAGCCCCCCAACACCCCCTTTTAAAAGTGAAATGAACTGGGCATTGTGTAACTGGTGATGTCATCATGGAAAGCCACACTTCTATGTTTGAGACTGAAAAAGAAGCAAATCAGACAGATGGAGAGACCAAAGGAGCTGGGCAAACCCCTGCAGGACAGATGACTAAGCTTTCCATTCCAAGACAAACAGCTCCATTTTGGGACAGCAACACATTTTCATTTAACCTCCCTAAACTTCTTGAGCATGCTCTGGGCTCCCTACAAGAATGTGGCTACTGTCTGTGTTTGAGACTAGAAAGGCAGGCTGCTTTGTCCACTTGGCTACCTTTGCACAGTATGTCAAAAACCTTACATGGCTTTGATAGAAGAACTTGCTCTTGGTCCCACTGGATGTCTGGAAACAGGCACTTAGGTGTGAGCATAAGCATGCAGGGAGGTCTGGACCTCCTAATTAAGTTGTCATGTTTGGGACCCACCCAATAAAATGGACAAAATCTGTTCTTAGATTTGAAGAATGGAATTTTCCAAAGAGTTACAGCTCTGCTCCTGGGGAAACCAGTGAGACCAGCATTGGGCTGTGCTTTGAGGGCAGCATCCAAGTCCCAGTGTCCACAGTGAAGTATTTCAGCAGAGGATCTCCCATGTAGGATGTGCTTGCTGAGCCTCTTTGGCTGGGCAGGAGCAAAGGGTTTTTCAGTTCCTCATGGCTGTAAGTCATCACCATACCAGCAACTGTGGAAAGTGACAATAAAAGAGAGGGAAAGGTGAGGACACTGAAATCCTCAGTACAGAAATGCTGAAGAAAGTACTGAAATTTAAAATGAAGGAGGAGGGAACCTACAATTTAATGTGACCCTTCCTGAACCCTCTGAACTACTACCTCCTTCTTCCTTGCGGGCTTTTCCTATGCTTTCTTCCTTTCCAGCCGTCCTGCTCCTCTCCCAGGAGTGACTGAAGCGTGGCCTTATATTTGGTTCCAAATTTGAAAATGATGGGGCTGGATCTTTGTGATGTCAGCAAGCCAGATATACAAGGGTGACCACATTCAAGAGCCCAATGAGCTGATAGGGAGGAGTGGGGTGGGGTGAGGGGAAAGACCAATGTAGACCATCAGTAGTCTCTGGGAAATGTCCCACTGGAAGTAGGAGTTGGCCACTGAGTCAAAGGGGAGGATCTGCCCAGTTGTTTTGAACTGATTTTCCTTTGCCTTCTCACATTTTTTAGATATAATGATGGATTTCTTTAACTTATTAATATTGTTTCCTTTTTTTTTTTTTTTTTTTGAGTCAGCTACTGGTTGCTTGGGGCTGCTGATTTTACTGTTGAGAAACAGGAGTCTGGAAGCCAGTTGGAGTGATCATTGTAGAGGAGAGAGACTTGCAGATGGTGCAAACTCCCAGTGACAGCATCGCAGAGCCTTTGCGGTTAGGTTTATGGCTGCTGTTGTCGGCTGAGCTGCACTGTGTTGTAAACTGTATGATCTGAACAAAGTAACCCCAAAGCTGCTTCCTAAATCGGAACTTCTAAGAGCCAGGAAGGGAGCTACGGGAGGTAGAGGTGCAGCTGCCTGGCAGCCCCAAGCAGCTGAAGCAATGCTCTTCTGCTATAATTTTTAGACACATTTTCAAGGCAGAGAGCAAGGGCAAGGGAAGGAATAAGCAAAAAATTACCTTTTCACCTAACAAGTAAGTAAATCAGGAAATTCATTGCCACAGTTTATTCAGAAATTATTTCAAAGAAGGTGTTCACACACTCATAGAAGATAAATCTGACCAGATTCATGGTAGCTAAGGTGATGCTCTAGGATGGCTCAGAACTTGCCACACACAGGAACCTGGAGGACGTATCACATCTGATATGTGTCTAAGCATTTCCCCCGGTCATATCAGAGATAAGGTTACCAGGTAGACAGTCCTTATGACCCAGTACAGCTGCTGTCATGTTGCCAAGTGCCCACCATATCAGGAATGGAGGAGGTCAGTGCATTCAAGATGATGTAATGGAAGTCAACCAACAAGAAAATTGCAGCTTATTTCTCAGGAAAGATGGGATCCTGTGCTCCACAGGGGCTGACACATATCAACCCCAACTCAGAGGTCACTGCAATATTCTCCACTGTCCCTGAGAGGTCTGAGTACCAGATGGGAGAAAATGACTGCAAGATAGCCTCAGTAGATGAGCAGTGAAAGGCCTGGGTGTGTGCCACGTCATGAGGATGTCTCACAGATGTTTCTTCAGGCCCCTCTGCAGTCATTCTTTCCCTCAGTGATTTGACTCCCACACTTCAGTTTCTTTTAGATGTGTTCTCCTTATGACACTGGTGGCTATACCAGATTTGCCTGCAAACTCTGTGAACCCAAAAGCCCTCCTTAACAGCCCCATCTCACAGTCTTCCTGCTTAAGGTTGCCGATCTGCTTCAGGAGAAAAGAGGACACTCCTGTCCTATAGAAGACATTTTACTCCTTGTCCTAAGGAGCACACAGCAACTTCTGTGCCAAAGAAGACTGTAAGTCCCTCTACACTGGTTAGGGCTGACAGCTGCCCTCATCCCCCTCTGCCAGCAGTCAGGGAGGTTGTCAGTGCAGAGGAAAAGCAGTTTCCCACACAAAGCAAGCACAAGTGAATAACAGGAGAAGTGGGTGCTTACTAATGCTGTCATGCCAGACCATGGAGGGACATGCTCACATGAAAAAATTTAAAGTTAAATGTTGGCTGAGAAGCTCAGTTTCACTGGAGAGGATGCAGGAGGAAAGCTCCCTTTCTCCTGTTATTTGGGAGACTAAGTGATGGCCAAAGGCTGCTGCATTGCTGCAGGGGAATGGGAGAGCAAAGGATAGGTGGGCTCGTGGGGACTGCACAGCTCAAATGCCCTCTTCCACAGCACCCCCCCC